>NC_086446.1:753856996-754156996 GCF_028390025.1 Pseudophryne corroboree | reverse complement strand
AGGTGTTTAGCACCTTCCAAAAGATATCTCCATTCCTCCAAGGCAGATTTTATTGCCAAAAGCTCTTTGTCTCCAATGGTGTAATTCTGTTCCGCAGGAGAGAATTTGCGAGAATGGAAACCCCATGGATGTAACTTCCCATCTGGAGCGTACTGCGAAAGCACGGCACCTACGCCTACCGTGGAGGCATCAACTTCCAAAAAGAATGGTTTTGAAAAATTTGGTTGTTGAAGTACTGGAGCGGACATAAAGGCTGCCTTTAACTGAGCGAACGCTGCTACAGCTTCGGAGGACCAATGACTTGGGTCAGAACCCTTCTTGGTCAGGGCAGTAATAGGTGCCACGATGGTAGAAAATCCCTTTATGAATTTCCGGTAGTAATTTGCAAAACCCAGAAATCGTTGTACCGCTTTCAAGGAAAGAGGCTGAGTCCAGTCACGGATGGCAGTGAGTTTCTCTGGATCCATACGAAGCTCCGTGCCCGAAATGATGTAACCAAGAAATGGAACAGAAGGAACCTCAAAAGTACATTTGGAAATCTTGCCATAAAGATGATTCTCTCGCAATCGAAGAAGTACCTCCTTGACCTGTATTCTATGCTCTGTGAGACTTTTAGAAAATATCAGAATGTCATTCAAATATACCACTACACTGAGGTATAGCATATCCCGAAAGAATTCATTAATGAATCCCTGGAAGACGGTAGGGGCGTCGCTGAGGCCAAACGGCATTACCAGATACTCGTAATGCCCGTTCCTGGTATTGAAGGCCGTCTTCCATACGTCCCCCTGTCGAATACGTATCAAATTATAAGCTCCCCTTAAATCAAGCTTGGTGAAAACTCGGGCTCCGCGAACTCTATCAAAAAGCTCCGTAATGAGTGGCAAAGGATACTTATTCTTAATGGTGACATCATTTAGACCACGATAGTCAATACATGGTCTCAGCCCTCCGTCCTTCTTCTTCACAAAAAAGAAACCTGCCCCCGCCGGGGAGGTAGATGGGCGGATGAATCCTTTCTGCAGATTAGACTTGATATAGTCCGACATAGCTTGGGTCTCGGGTAATGATAAGGGATAAGTGCGACCCCGAGGTGGTATTTTCCCCGGAATGAGCTCAATGGGGCAGTCCCAGGGTCTATGCGGTGGTAGCTGATCGGCCGCTTGTTTCGAGAACACGTCAGAAAACTCCCGATAGGCCTCCGGAATGAGCCCTTCATCTGACTTGGAAGATACACGGAGTGGATAGACAGGGGTGAGACAATTCAAATGACAAAAAGGACTTCAAGATGTTATCTGTGTCGAACTCCAGTCGACGTGAGGGTTGTGAAGTTTGAGCAAAGGAAGGCCAAGAACCAGATCGTGGGGCATCTCCTGAATCACTAGAAATTCCAGGTGTTCTTGATGCAGAGCTCCCACCTGCAGTTTGATTGGTACTGTACAACTTGAAATCAGACCGTTAGAAATTTGGGTACCATTGATAGCAGTCAACGTAATAGGTCGTTCGACCGACCGTAACTGAAAACCCAGATCTTGGGCACAGGAAAGGGAAAAAAAATTCCCTGCAGCCCCTGAGTCCAGCAGAGCCTTAACGGGTTTGGCTACTGACCCGGAAAACAGAGACACGGAGAGTAAACAGTCCACTGGCGGAGAAGGTTTAGAAGAAACCCCTAGCTCGACTCCTCCGGAACAAGCTAGGACTGCCCGTTTCCCGGGCGAGACTTGCAAAACTTGAGAAAATGATCCGCGGCTCCACAGTAGAGGCAGAGTCTACCCTCACGACGATGCTGACGTTCCTCTGGGGACAGCCGAGATCGATTAATCTGCATGGGTTCATCAGGACTTGGAATAACCGTCTGCTTAGGCGGAAGAGATCAGACCCTTGATCGATCTGACCGACTACGTTCGCCACCTCGTTCCTGCATGCAAAGATCCACCTTCACACAGAGCGAGATCAACTGTTCCAAAGAATCCGGCAAATCTCCAGTGACCAACTCGTCCCTTAGACGATCGGAGAGCCCGTTCCAAAAGGCAGCTCGAAGAGCATCATTATTCCAGCGCAGTTCTGAGGCTATGGTCTGAAAATTAATCACATACTGTCCCACTGAACGAGAGCCTTGTCGGACACGAAGCAAGTCTGCAGAGGCATCGGTCGTCCTGCCGGGCTCATCAAAGATCCTCCGGAATGACGTAATGAAATTGGTGTAACTAGAAACCAATGGATCAGATCGCTCCCATAATGGAGACACCCAATCCAACGCTGAACCCTCGAGCAAAGAAATAATGTATGCCACCTTGGACCGATCAGTAGGGAAGTTATGTGAAAGCAGTTCAAAATGTACCTCGCACTGATTGAGAAAACAACGGCAATTCTTTGGATTCCCATTATAGCGAGAAGGAGTAGGGAGCTGAAGGCGTGACCTGGTTCCAGAGGAGGATGGAACATTACTAGAGACAACCACTGGAACGGGTACTGGAGCTGGGGCCGGTACTACTGAAGCTAGCGAAGTCTGAATTTGATCCAGCCGGCCAGATAATTCCTGAAGATAATGCATCACCTGGCCCTGTGCTGCTTCCTGACTTTGTACTCGAGAAATCAAGTCCTGGATGGTACTTGCTGTCACGATCCGGGTATCTGGACGCCATTACTTACCCTTCAGATGCCTCCTAAGGCGGGCTCAGCGTTCCAGGACCGGATTCCGCTGTTCCTGAGTTTCCACATGCAGAGTGGTCTTTTCATCAGCCGCGGCCTCCGCTGTGCCCGCGTGGTTAAATGTGCATCTATCAGCCTGGCGTCTCCTGTCTCCGGTGGCCGGCGCCGCCATTACTGTTTCCCAGACCACATGGATTACAAACCAAACTTCCCTCCAAGTGTCTGCATGGGCGCAGCCATCTTGGATTCTGTCATCTGATCATTTCCACCAATCTGCTGTCTGTGTTGTTGATTTGCATAATTGCCTAGCCAACCCCTTCCTTGCTGCAGGTATAAGTAAGCTGTACCTGAGCAAGGAAGACGTCAGTGCTTTGGTTGTCAAACCTAGTTCCTGTTTGTCTCTCTTCTATGATTGTCTTCCAGGTTCCAGCTCCTGTCTCAAGACTTCCACCATAGAGACCCGCACCAGCATTCCACCTGCGGTGTAGCCTGACTCTCCAATCCATTGTGGATTCATCTGTTTCCAGCTACAACACTACCTGCTTCCAGCCTCAGCTTCCAGCAGAGTACAGCTTCCCTTAAAGGGCCGGTGTCCTTTCTACACTTTACCACTCTCCACCGGAATTATTATTTCTCCGCTCTCAAGTTCTACATTTCAGTTCACATTTCATCGCTCCCAAAGTTCATTTATTATTTAACTGGTTCCAGCCAGTATCCACTCCGTGCTAACAACAGTCTGGTTCCAGCCAGTATCCACAGCAGCTGTTTTACCTTCAGCAACCCAGCTCTTCCTGGAACACCAGCTGGTACAATCCTGGGTTATCTCCATTGCTACAGCCGGGCCTGGTAAGGACTTTCCATCTAGAAGATCATAAGAACTATCTCACACTACCAGTGCCCTGTGGCTCCTGCCATGCTGTAGTACTCAGGAACTGTATTTATTCTTTGCTGACTTTTACGTTTTCTTTTATTGCTGCTGTGATGCGGAGTTGTCATAATAAACATCATTGACTTTTATCTAAGTTGTCGTGGTCACGCCTTCGGGCAGTTATTATTCATGTTACTTACATGTCCAGGGGTCTGATACAACCTCCCAGGTTCCGGTACATCTCAGCCCCTACAACTGAGGCTGCCTCCCGTCAGCTCAGGCCCTCAGTTGTGACAGTAAGCACTGACCTAATGAATCCAGCCGGAGACCAGGATCAAGCGGCCAGGCCGATGCAAGAACTGGCAGCCCGACTAGAACATCAGGAGGCTGCACAGGGCCACATCATCCGCTGTCTCCAGGATCTCTCTACTCGGCTGGATGGGATTCAGACAACTCTCCGTGGATCAGGCGCGTCTGGTGCGTCAACCACAGTGACTCCAGCTATAACCCCACCCACCTTACCCATTTCTGCTCCACGTCTTCATCTTCCAACGCCAGCAAAATTTGACGGATCTCCAAGATTCTGCAGGGGATTTCTCAACCAGTGTGAGATTCAGTTTGAGCTACAACCTGGCAATTTTCCCAGTGACCGTACAAAAATTGCCTACATTATTTCTCTTCTCAGTGGCTCAGCCCTTGATTGGGCATCACCGTTATGGGAGAGGTCCGACCCCCTGCTATCTTCTTACACTGCATTTGTGTCAACATTCAGGCGCATCTTCGACGAGCCAGGCCGGGTAACTTCAGCTTCGTCTGAGATTCTCCGTTTACGCCAGGAATCACGTACTGTAGGACAATATCTTATACAGTTCCAGATCCTGGCATCCGAACTGGCATGGAACGACGAGGCCCTGTATGCTGCATTCTGGCATGGTTTATCCGAGCGTATTAAAGATGAGTTAGCTACCAGAGACTTACCCTCCAAGTTAGATGGGCTAATCTCACTTTGTACGAAAGTTGACTTACGTTTCAGAGAGAGAGCAACTGAGCGTGGAAGATCATCTGCTCCAAAATCTTCTACTCCTCCTCCTCGCCAACTGTCACCAACTACAGATGAACCCATGCAAATTGGCCGTTCCCGTTTAACTCCTGCTGAGCGCCGAAGACGTCTCTCCGAGTTTCTCTGTCTGTATTGTGCAGCTCCGTCTCACACCATTAATGCCTGTCCCAAACGTCCGGGAAACTCCAAATCCTAGCTCGCCAAGGAGAGGGCCGGCTAGGAGTAATGATCTCCTCTCCATCTCCTCAAGATTGTAACCTCCCAGCGTCGCTTCAAGTTGCTCAACGTTATCAGAACGTCATTGCCCTCCTGGATTCCGGAGCAGCTGGGAACTTTATTACTGAAGCCTATGTTAAACGGTGGTCCCTACCCACCGAGAGACTTCCTTCGTCCTTTTCCTTAACTGCTGTGGATGGCAGTAAAATTTTTGATACAGTTATTTCTCTAAGGACTCTACCAGTTCGTCTGAGAGTGGGAGTTCTTCATTCCGAACTTATTTCATTTTTAGTGATTCCAAGAGCCACACATCCTGTGGTCCTGGGCCTTCCATGGCTCCGTCTTCACAATCCTACAATTGATTGGACGACTACGCAAATCCTGGCATGGGGTTCCTCCTGTACTAAGACATGTTTGTTTAAAGTGTTGCCTGTCTGTTCTTCCTCCCCCAGGTCGTCTGATGTTCCACCTCCTCCATATCAAGATTTCACGGATGTGTTCAGTAAAGCTTCTGCTGATATCCTTCCTCCTCATAGAGAATGGGACTGCCCGATTGATCTCGTTCCAGGGAAGGTTCCACCTCGAGGCCGAACTTATCCGTTGTCTCTCCCCGAGACACATTCTATGGAGGAATACATTAAAGAGAACCTAGCAAAGGGGTTCATTCGACCTTCTTCTTCTCCAGCCGGCGCAGGCTTCTTTTTTGTAAAGAAGAAAGATGGTGGTCTGCGGCCGTGCATAGACTACAGAGGTTTGAACGACATTACCATCAAGAACCGCTATCCTTTACCCCTGATTACTGAGCTCTTTGACAGAGTTAGCGGAGCTACCATCTTTACAAAGCTGGACCTGAGAGGTGCATACAATCTCATCCGGATCCGTGAGGGTGACGAGTGGAAGACCGCATTTAACACCCGTGACGGACATTATGAGTACCTCGTCATGCCCTTCGGATTGAGCAATGCTCCAGCTGTCTTCCAGCATTTCGTCAATGAGATCTTCAGAGACATTCTATACCGTCATGTCGTGGTCTATCTAGATGATATCCTCATTTTTGCCAACGATTTAGAGGAACATCGTTTCTGGGTAAAGGAGGTTCTGTCCCGTCTCCGTGTCAATCATCTCTACTGCAAATTAGAGAAATGCGTCTTTGAAGTCAAGTCCATTCCGTTTCTAGGGTACATTGTGTCCGGTTCCGGACTAGAGATGGATCCTGAGAAACTACAAGCAATCCAGAATTGGCCGGTACCCTTAACCCTCAAAGGGGTCCAGAGGTTCTTAGGGTTCGCCAATTATTACCGAAAGTTTATACGAGACTTTTCCACCATTGTGGCGCCTATTACTGCTTTCACCAAGAAGGGTGCTAACCCGTCCAAGTGGTCTGAAGAAGCCATGCAAGCTTTTCATCTTTTAAAACAGAGGTTCATCTCTGCACCTGTCCTGAAACAGCCTGACATCGACTCTCCTTTCATCTTAGAGGTGGATGCCTCCTCCGTTGGAGTAGGAGCGGTGTTATCTCAGAGGGCTAAAGATGGTCATTTACATCCTTGCAGTTTCTTCTCACGGAAGTTCTCCCCAGCGGAGCGCAACTATGCCATTGGCGACCAGGAGTTGCTAGCCATCAAGCTCGCTCTAGAGGAGTGGAGATATCTGTTGGAGGGAGCTTCTCATTCAATCACCATCCTTACAGACCACAAGAACCTTCTATATCTAAAAGGCGCACAATGTCTCAACCCTCGTCAGGCCAGATGGGCACTTTTCTTTTCCAGGTTCAACTTTAAACTCCAGTTCTGTCCGGGCTCTCAGAATCGCAAGGCCGATGCCCTTTCCCGCTCATGGGAGCAAGAAAATGAGTCAGAGTCTTCAGACAAGCATCCTATTATAAATCCGTTGGCATTCTCCACGGTAGGGATGGACTCTACGCCCCCATCAGGGAAAAGTTTTGTGAAGCCGACACTAAGGAAGAAGCTCATGCATTGGGCCCATGCTTCCCGTTTTGCCGGACATACAGGTATCCAAAAAACCCTGGAGTTTATCTCTAGGTCCTATTGGTGGCCAACTCTGAAAAAGGACGTTTTGGAGTTTATTGCATCTTGCCCAAAGTGTGCTCAACATAAAGTATCCCGCCAGTCGCCTGCGGGGCAACTGGTTCCACTATCTGTTCCCCGTCGACCATGGACCCATTTGTCGATGGATTTTATTACAGATTTGCCCATGTGCAACAAGTTCAATACCATCTGGGTGGTAGTTGACCGGTTCACCAAGATGGCACACTTCATTCCTCTCACCGGTCTTCCGTCAGCTTCCAAGTTGGCTCAAGTATTCATACAAGAGATCTTCCGACTCCACGGTCTTCCAGAAGAAATTATCTCAGATCGAGGAGTTCAATTCACAGCCAAATTCTGGCGAAGTTTATGTCAAGTCCTCCAAGTCAAGTTAAAGTTTTCCACGGCTTACCATCCTCAGACCAATGGTCAAACTGAGAGGGTGAATCAGGACTTGGAGGCCTTCCTCCGCATCTATGTGTCCTCCTCTCAAGATGACTGGGTTCAATTACTTCCCTGGGCCGAGTTCTGTCATAACAACCAGTATCATTCTTCATCTTCCTCAACACCATTCTTCACCAACTTTGGATTCCACCCTAAAGTCCCTGAGTTCCAACCGCTTCCAGCAACTTCTGTTCCCGCAGTGGATATCACCTTGCATCAGTTTGCCAATATCTGGAAGAGCGTACGATCAGCTCTGCTCAAGGCATCGTTCAGGTACAAGAAGTTTGCGGATAAGAAGCGTCGAGCAGTTCCTGCTCTCAAGGTGGGTGATCGGGTATGGTTATCCACGAAGAATTTGAGGTTAAGAGTTCCCAGTATGAAGTTTGCACCTCGCTACATCGGTCCTTTTAAAATTGATCAAGTCATCAATCCTGTTGCTTACAGACTCCAGTTACCTCCCTTCTTAAAAATACCCAGGACATTCCATGTTTCCCTGTTGAAACCGCTAATCTTGAATCGGTTTCATTCCTCACTTCCACCAACTCCGAAAGTCCAAACTCAACGAGGCGTTGAGTATGAAGTGGCCAAGATCCTGGACTCACGTCACCGTTACGGTCAACTTCAGTATCTCATTGACTGGAAGGGCTATGGTCCTGAAGAACGCTCTTGGACCAATGCCTCTGACGTCCATGCTCCTGCCTTGGTCCGAAATTTCCATGCAAAGTTTCCTTTAAAGCCTAAGAAGTGTCCTGGGGCCACTCCTAAAGGGGGGGGTGCTGTCACGATCCGGGTATCTGGACGCCATTACTTACCCTTCAGATGCCTCCTAAGGCGGGCTCAGCGTTCCAGGACCGGATTCCGCTGTTCCTGAGTTTCCACATGCAGAGTGGTCTTTTCATCAGCCGCGGCCTCCGCTGTGCCCGCGTGGTTAAATGTGCATCTATCAGCCTGGCGTCTCCTGTCTCCGGTGGCCGGCGCCGCCATTACTGTTTCCCAGACCACATGGATTACAAACCAAACTTCCCTCCAAGTGTCTGCATGGGCGCAGCCATCTTGGATTCTGTCATCTGATCATTTCCACCAATCTGCTGTCTGTGTTGTTGATTTGCATAATTGCCTAGCCAACCCCTTCCTTGCTGCAGGTATAAGTAAGCTGTACCTGAGCAAGGAAGACGTCAGTGCTTTGGTTGTCAAACCTAGTTCCTGTTTGTCTCTCTTCTATGATTGTCTTCCAGGTTCCAGCTCCTGTCTCAAGACTTCCACCATAGAGACCCGCACCAGCATTCCACCTGCGGTGTAGCCTGACTCTCCAATCCATTGTGGATTCATCTGTTTCCAGCTACAACACTACCTGCTTCCAGCCTCAGCTTCCAGCAGAGTACAGCTTCCCTTAAAGGGCCGGTGTCCTTTCTACACTTTACCACTCTCCACCGGAATTATTATTTCTCCGCTCTCAAGTTCTACATTTCAGTTCACATTTCATCGCTCCCAAAGTTCATTTATTATTTAACTGGTTCCAGCCAGTATCCACTCCGTGCTAACAACAGTCTGGTTCCAGCCAGTATCCACAGCAGCTGTTTTACCTTCAGCAACCCAGCTCTTCCTGGAACACCAGCTGGTACAATCCTGGGTTATCTCCATTGCTACAGCCGGGCCTGGTAAGGACTTTCCATCTAGAAGATCATAAGAACTATCTCACACTACCAGTGCCCTGTGGCTCCTGCCATGCTGTAGTACTCAGGAACTGTATTTATTCTTTGCTGACTTTTACGTTTTCTTTTATTGCTGCTGTGATGCGGAGTTGTCATAATAAACATCATTGACTTTTATCTAAGTTGTCGTGGTCACGCCTTCGGGCAGTTATTATTCATGTTACTTACATGTCCAGGGGTCTGATACAACCTCCCAGGTTCCGGTACATCTCAGCCCCTACAACTGAGGCTGCCTCCCGTCAGCTCAGGCCCTCAGTTGTGACACTTGCCTCTGGGCTCCGATCCCCCGGGTCCATGAGGCCTGAGTATACTGTCACTGACCTAGGTTGGGGGTGTTGTGAACTCGGGGGTTCTCCCGATGGTAGGGGAGAGGAACCACAGTTGGGTCGGAACAGGGATGGCTTGATATAGGTCTTCCTCATACAGGACTCTGACAGTAAAGCTTGGTGAAAATATTAAAGGACTTTATTGCAGGAAGGGGGCAACACAATGTCACATAACAGAGAAGGAGCGTATGGAGAAATGTCCAGAAAGTACTTGTGAGTGATGGTAAAAGATACTGGTGACTGAAGAACTTGAGAGCGGTGATTAAAAGGCACTGATGATTTGAAGAACTTGAGAGCGGTGGTTAAAGACACCGATGATTTAAAGAACTTGAGAGCGGTGGTCAAAGACACTGATGATTTAAAGAACTTGAGAGCGGTGGTTAAAGACACTGATGATTTGAAGAACTTGAGAGCGGTGGTTAAAGACACTAATGATTTGAAGAACTTGAGAGCTGTGGTTAAAGACACTGATGATTTGAAGAACTTGAGAGCGGTGGTTAAAGACACTGATGATTTGAAGAACTTGAGAGCGGTGGTTAAAGACAATGATGATTTGAAGAACTTGAGAGCGGTGGTTAAAGACACTGAGGATTTGAAGAACTTGTGAACGGTGATTAAAGACACTGAGGATTTGTATAACTCGGGAGCGAGGGTTAAAGACACTGAGGACTTGTATAACTTGGGAGCGAGGGTTAAAGACACTGAGGACTTGTATAACTTGAGAGCGATGTTTAACCTGCAGCCCAAGCTGACTCCAAGAAGCACCGGTGACTGGAGCGCAGTGGAACCCAGCAGCGGCTGGGAACGCTGGAAGCTGTGCAACAACTGACACCTGGAAATGCCGGAGACACTGGGGTATGCTGCAGAGAGATCCGCCCAGAACAGAAGCACTGGCATCCACTTCAGAGGAAAAGCCGATACTCAGGCGCCGAGGCTCTGCCCGGCGTCTGCCTTTGAATCTCCCGCCTCCGCTGGATTGGCGGAACAGTCCGATGACGTCACCCGCTCCCCGCCCACGTGATGCCGGGCGTCATGGCGGCGCCCTTGCCCCGGGGAACCGCCGGGAGCCGCGCCAGCCAGACGCCGGAGCCCGTGGACCACCGAAGGCGGAGGCCGCAACACAGACCAGCAGGCACGCAGGGGTAAGCGCGGCGAACGCCGCCCATGGCGTGTGACATGCTGTTACCCCGTGTTTGATACCACTGCTGTTACCCCGTGTTTGATACCACTGCTGTTACCCCGTGTTTGATACCCCTGCTGTTAACCCGTGTTTGATACCCCTGCTGTTACCCCGTGTTTGATACCCCTGCTGTTACCCCGTGTTTTATACCACTGCTGTTACCCCCTGCATTACAACTGGGTTCCTGTATTGCCCTGTACCTGCTGTTTACCAGTACACCTAGCATCCTGGTTAAGGACTTTCCCTGTGGCCTAAAAGTCACTTAACCATCCGCTCTGCACCTATTGTGAGTGACCACCATCCCAATAAGCTACATACACGGTTGAGTTCCATTATCATGACCACCAGCTAATAGCCAGAGTAGCCTTGCCCCGGGGAACCGCCGGGAGCCGCGCCAGCCAGACGCCGGAGCCCGTGGACCACCGAAGGCGGAGGCCGCAACACAGACCAGCAGGCACGCAGGGGTAAGCGCAGCGAACGCCGCCCATGGCGTGTGACATGCTGTTACCCCGTGTTTGATACCACTGCTGTTACCCCGTGTTTGATACCACTGCTGTTACCCCGTGTTTGATACCCCTGCTGTTAACCCGTGTTTGATACCCCTGCTGTTACCCCGTGTTTTATACCCCTGCTGTTACCCCGTGTTTTATACCACTGCTGTTACCCCCTGCATTACAACTGGGTTCCTGTATTGCCCTGTACCTGCTGTTTACCAGTACACCTAGCATCCTGGTTAAGGACTTTCCCTGTGGCCTAAAAGTCACTTAACCATCCGCTCTGCACCTATTGTGAGTGACCACCATCCCAATAAGCTACATACACGGTTGAGTTCCATTATCATGACCACCAGCTAATAGCCAGAGTAGCCGCCAGGGACAGCAGCTAGACGGGCTGAACTGTCGTTTTACACACACGTCTGGTAGCCCCCAGGTTCATTGTGACGGTCAGCCGCTCCACTGTAGCGTGTCGTCCGGCCCTCACGCACCTTCGTAGCCGCCGTTCACCTCTCACATCAATGGCACGTGGTGCTCAGCAGTTTCAACGTTGGTTATTCGCAATGGTGCCATTTGTTCAGTCACGATACACCTTCACCGCAGCAGCACGCGAACAGTTATGTTACCCATGACAACAACGAGTGATATCTGTGCAAATGGCCTATCACACACCTTATATACCCACCAAGCCAGCGCACGTCACGTGACATACTTCATGGGCTACGCGCTGCCGACTTCAAATGTAGGAGGTGGCCATAATAATGTGACTCCACCATCAGTGTTGGACTGGGGCATGAAGGGCCCACCGGGGAATGCAGTGGGAGGTGGCCCATGTTGAGGAGTGTGGTCAGTCTCCAGAGGGGGTGTGGCCATCAGCTACATTGGATTGCCTAACCATTAGTGAGTGCATGGGCTGGGCCCCTTGACAAATATATAAATACTGCTAGTGCGTACATGATAATGTACCAGATAAATATTAGCAATGCACTGTAGAGAATACACCATAGTCCTGAGCAGTATAAGGTAACATATGTATAATGTATAATTCAAGAACACAGTCTGGAACCTGATCACTAGAGGAGGGCCCCCAGACAGTGGGGCCCACCGGTGGTTTCCCCTGTGAGCCAGTCCGACCCTGCCCACCGTGTATATCAAAACATGTATCAGTTTGAACTTGAGAAGGATTAGGAGAGGAGCCATATTCCATATTTGTGTTGTGAAACAGCATGCAAGCAATCGGAAGTCCTTTTTAAATGCAGGCGACTCTACCAGAGTCATGTTATCTCTCTGTGGTTTGTAGAACTTGGCAATGCCCACCAGGCACTGACTTGGGAAACCTCAGTACGACTCTACAGATGACACACCAGGAATGGGTGATTAGTCACTTGGCAGTAAAAGGCAGTGGTTTCGATCAATGTATCCATGAAATGACAAGGCATAACATGACAATGCGTTGCCTGTATGTAAATACCCAGTCTTGTTTTATTAAGGAGTATGCTGGCGCCATATAAATAAATGTTAACAAATCAACCGTGGAAGAAGATTCACATCGGCTAATGACATTTAAAAGATCATTAAATGATGATAATATCTGACAACAACACTCAATAAAATAACAGCATTAACAGTTGTGATCCAGCAGGCTAACACTAGTAATAACTGTGATACTCTGTTATAAGCAGGGATTGGTCTGAGGATTCTAGAATGTGTCTGTGCAGTAGTACAAAGGTAAAAGTTACACTCTTGGGTGCTGATTCAGAGGTGGATGTGGGTATTGTTATGAAAGCACTAGTAAGGTTATACAAGGGACATATGTTTGTCCCAGGTTCCTGACCTATTTGATTTCAAAACCCAGGAAATAGTCTGTGATGACAAAACAGGTTTTATAGAAGTTTTGGGCTTTAGTAAAAGCTGGTTATGGGTTCCTGGGGTTATGCTGGAGAGAGAGAGGGCAGGCTCCATCCATTAGGCCCATTTCGGGTCTTCAACCTGAGATCTGGCTAATTAGTACCTGCACCTATGGAGGCCAATAAGGGCGTGTCAGGGATTTATTCAAGGTCTCACTACCTGAAGAAACAAGCAGGTGTGGCAGATGTAACATGTGCAGAGAGAGTTAGATTTGGGTAGGTTATTTTGTTTCTGTGCAGGGTAAATACTGGCTGCTTTATTTTTACACTGCAATTTAGATTGCAGATTGAACACACCACACCCAAATCTAACTCTCTCTCTGCACATATTATATCTGCCTCCCCTGCAGTTCACATGGTTTTGCCCAACTGCTAAAAAATTTCCTTTGAAACTTGACTTGTATAAGAATTAAGTTGATCCAGTTCAAGCTTCTTAAGGCCCCCATACATCAGCAATCACAAAACATTTTTTGCATATGCTAAGATTTTTCAACAGATTTAAAGATTCTCCAATCCACCAATTTGTGCCCATACACTACAGATATTACTCAGCGGGTTTGCAGATCATTTTCAGCAAATACACATCTGCCGATCTTGAAAGGCCCATCAGTTTACTAGAAACGGTCTGCACATCTGCTGATTGTTACCATACACTAGCAATCTACAGCCCCAATTGATCTGTGACATCCAACATGATTGGGCAACCTTATTTACCAATCCTAATCACTTTTTTGGTCCGAATCTGCGATCTGTGAACCCCATACACTGCAGATTTATTTACACACTCATCTCCCAATTGCCACAATGGATTACTCATGCATGGGGGCCTTTACACTCATTTACAAAGCCCTCACCCATTCCTCTCCCATTTACATATCTGACTTACCTCCCTTTACACTCCCACCTACTCTCTTCGCTCCACAAATAAACGTTATGGTAAAAACTTACCGTTGATAACGTGATTTCTCTTATGTCCACAGGTATCCACAGGATAACATTGGGATATTGTCGAGCGACAGCGAAAATGGCACCAACACGGTCACGAGCTTTCTGGCCTCCCAGGATGCATTGGGGCCTCCACTATATAGTCCCGCCCACTGACTCAGTCAGATCAGTTCTTTCCACAGCGATTATAGGCAGGAACATTAGGTAGAGACCTGTACAGGCGATAAGAACACACATGCACACCCTTCCATACAAGACGGAAGAGGTTTTTAGTTTGTCTAGATCCTCAAATCAGATGCGTCCGGGTGGGATCCCTGTGGATACCTGTGGACATAAGAGAAATCACGTTATCAACGGTAAGTTTTTACCATAACGTTTATTTCTCTGGCTGGGTCCACAGGATTATCCACAGGATAACATTGGGATTCCCAAAGCCATTTTAGTGGTGGGGACGCTCCTGATTGCACAGGAGGACCTTTCGCCCGAAGTCTGCGTCATGAGAGGCAAAAGTATCCAAGGCATAATGTCTGATGAATGTGTTTATGGAAGACCATGTGGCTGCCTTACATATCTGTTCTGCTGATGCACCCTGTTGTGCTGCCCAAGAAGGACCTACCTTACGTGTAGAGTGTGCAGAGACATTAGCCGGAATAGGGAGATCTGCATGAGAATAAGCTTCAGATATTACCACTCGGAGCCATCTCGCCAGCGTCTGTTTACTAGCAGGCCAACCTCTCCTATGGAATCCGTAGAGGATGAAGAGGGAATCTGTTTTCCTGATGGCACTAGTACGATCTATATAGATTTTTAAAGACCGGACCACGTCCAGTGACGCTTCTCCCGCAGATAGTCCCGATACCTGAAAAGCTGGGACTACAATCTCTTCATTCAGGTGAAACTTTGACACCACCTTTGGAAGATAACTAGATCTCGTTCTGAGAACTGCTCTGTCTGGAAAAAAACTTAGGAAAGGAGACTTACATAATAATGCTCCTAAATCTGACACTCTTCTGGCTGACGCCATTGCCAGTAAAAAAAGAACTTTAATCGTTAACCACTTAAGATCCGCTCTCTCAAGTGGTTCAAACAAAGGACCCTGGAGAAATTTAAGAACTAAATTCAAATCCCAGGGAGCTGCAGGAGGAACAAATGGAGGTTGAATATGTACTACTCCTTGGAAAAACGTACGTACATCCTGTAGGTCAGCAATCTTCTGCTGAAACCATACAGTCAACGCTGAGACTTGCACCCTCAAGGAAGCAACCTTCAACCCCTTATCCAATCCTGCTTGCAGAAAATCCAAAATTCTAGCTACTTTAAAGGCTCTTGGATTGTAATTTTTTCCAGAACACCAATGAATATAGGCTTGCCATATTCTATGATATACACGGGCCGAAGAAGGCTTTCTTGCTCTAAGCATGGTTTGGATTACTTGCTTTGAAAATCCTTTAGCCTCTAAGATAGAGGTTTCAACAGCCACGCCGTCAAAGACCGGCGATCCAAATGACTGTGACAACAAGGACCCTGCATTAACAGATCTGGACGTTGAGGGAGCAGTATCGGTGCTTCCACGGACATTCTCCACAGATCTGTGTACCAATGCCTTCTTGGCCAAGCTGGAGCTATTAGAATGATTGCTCCTTTTGCCTGTTTTATCTTTCTCACTACTCTGGGTAACAGAGATATTGGAGGGAACAGATATGCCAGCTGAAACCTCCATTCTACTGACAGTGCGTCTACCAGGACTGCTCCTGGGTCCCTTGTTCTTGATCCGTACCTCGGAACTTTGTTGTTTAGACGAGACGCCATAAGGTCTATCTCCGGTAGACCCCATCTGTTCACCAGTGTCTGAAACACTTCTGGGTGTAGTGCCCATTCGGTTTCCTGAATGGTGTGCCGACTGAGAAAATCCGCTTCCCAATTTAGTACACCCGGGACAAATACTGCTGACAATGCTGGGAGATGGAGTTCTGCCCACTTTAGAATGGGAGTTACTCCCTCCATCAGACTCTTGCTGTGAGTCCCTCCTTGATGATTTAGGTATGCTACTGCCGTTGCATTGTCTGAGCGGATCTGGACTGGTCTTCCTTGTAGATTGTCCTTTGCCTGAACTAGGGCCAAGTAAACGGCTCTTATTTCTAACAGATTTATCGGCAGGCGACTTTCCCTTGCGGTCCATTTTCCCTGGAACCATAGGCTTCCGAGTACCGCCCCCCAACCTTGCAGGCTGGCATCTGTCGTCAGGACTTGCCACTCTTTTATCCAAAAGGGTCTCCCCTTATTTAAATGGTCTGTCTGTAGCCACCATGCTAGAGACCTTTTTACATTTACTGGAATCTTTATCATCTGCTTCTTTATTGTTTGATGATTTCCGTTCCATTTTGTCAAAATGAGATGCTGCAATGGTCTGGAGTGGAATTGCGCATATTCCACCATGTCGAACGTTGATACCATCAGACCCAACAGTCGCATTGCTGCATGGACTGACATTGTCTGGGTTTGCAACGCTTCCTGAGCCATGACCTGCACCTTGACTATTTTCTTCTCTGGTAAGAGAACTCTCTGTAGGTCTGAATCCAATATGGCTCCCAAATGAACCATCCGCTGTGATGGATTCAGGGACGACTTCTCCCAATTTATGAGCCACCCATGTCTCTGTAAACAAACTATCGTCTGTTGGAGATGGCTCAACAGTAAATTTTGCGACTGTGCTAAGATTAATAGGTCGTCTAGGTATGGGAATATCCTTATCCCTTGTTTGCGCAGACAAGCTGCCATAACCACCATGATCTTGGTAAACACCCTGGGTGCTGTAGCTAGCCCGAAGGGCAGAGCTTGGAACTGGAAGTGTTCCTTGAGGATGGCAAACCTGAGGTAACACTGATGTGATAGTGCTATAGGCACATGTAGGTAAGCATCCCGCACATCCAGAGATACCATATAGTCTCCCGGTTCCATAGCCAACATTATGGAGCGTAACGTCTCCATGTGGAACTTCGGGATCCATATGTAATTGTTCAACATCTTCAGATTTAGAATTGGTCGATATGACCCATTTGGTTTCTGGATTAGAAACAGATTGGAGTAATACCCCTGTCCCTTTTGTGATGGAGGTACTGGGACAATCACACCTGACTGCAGTAATTTTTGGACTGCTTCTAGCAGGGCATTGGCCTTCGACTCTATACGAGACGGGCTGGTGCAAAAAAATCTTTGAGGAGGCTGCCTCCTGAATAGGAACCCATACCCCTGAGATACTACCTTCTGCACCCAGGCATCTGTTGTTGACTGTTGCCATGTGTGTGCAAATTGCAGGAGTCGGCCCCCAACCCTGGAATCCTCCAGGCAGAGGCCCGTCTCTTCAGGCTGAGGGCTTTTGTTCAGGTTTGGAAGCTGGCTTTTTGCTAGCCCACTGCTTCCTACCCCTGGATTTAAACTGGGGTTGTTTAGGCTCCTCTTTACCTTTCGCTTTGTTTTGCCAGCGAAATGAGCGAAATTTTAAACCCTTGGACTTCGGGTTGTAGGTAGCCGGAAATCTGACCTTCTTCGATTCAGCCTCTGACTCTAGGATATCCGATAAAGGTTTTCCAAATAATATATTACCCACGAAAGGCAATGCTTCCAATTCCTTCTTGGACTCCGCATCTGCCTTCCAGGTCCGTAGCCAGACTGCTCTGCGAGCGACTACTGCCAGGGCTGAAGCTTTAGAAGCAACAGTGCCTACATCAATGGCTGCTTCTTCTAAATACTGGGCAGATTGTCTTAAACGGCAAAGACGATCCTCTTGCTCCCTAGTAGGAGAGGGGATGTCATTCTCTAGTTCCTCTATCCATTCGCCCATTGCCTTTGCTACCCAGGCCGAAGCCATAGCAGGTCTTACCACTGCACCCACAAGAGAAAAAATATTTTTCAATAGGCTCTCTACCCTCCTGTCTGTGACATCATTCAAAGAGGTAGATGACAGTGGCAAAGCAGATTTGTGCACTAGTCGCAGAACATGTGCATCTACTTTTTGGAGGAACTTCTCTCTTCGAACAATCTCCAGCAGGAAATGGATAATAAGAATCCCATCTCCTAGGAATCTTATACTTTTTACCGGGCGCTGCCCAAGACTCATCCATCATTTCCGTCAACTCCTCTGACGCTGGAAATTCAGCTTTCACTGACTTTGTTCGTTTGAATACAGGTGCTTTTGCTTTTAACGCTGTCTTGGCTGGTTCTTCCAGAGAAAGCACAGCCTTTACTGCATTAGTGAGTTCAGCTACATCATCTGAACTAAAGCTCTGCGACTGATCATCATACGGAGTTGAATCTATTGTTTCCGCATCATCATCCGATGTATCCTCTTGTGTAGTCTGCCATACAGACGTATCTGTCTTAGTCTTACCTACCCCTTGGTTGCTTGTAGAGGCTACTGGAACCAAACCATAGGAAGGGAGCTGCATTTATGGGTTCATAGTGTAACCTAACCCTTGAGGTGGTGCTGCTGGAGCTAACCTGTCCGCTATTGAAGACAGAGTCTTTGCGAACATATTCCATGGTGGCTCTACTGGAGGTTGAACTAACTCCTGTTTTTTACTTCGCTGAAAAGCGAAACAGTTTGCACACAAACCCTCATAAGTGACCAATTGAATCATATCAATTACCCCTGACTTACAAGATAAGCAAGTTAGGGCTGTAGGAGTGCTTGACAAATTCTCCTCATCACTTTTGCTGCTCACAGACATTTTTTCTGATATTGACTACACAATTTTGTGACTGAACCACACCCTATAATCAGTATATAGAGGTGAAATTAATCTGACCACAGTGCACCTGATTTGAGGGTCAGAACAGGACTGACATTACACAGAAAAGTCAGCACACATACTAGCAGTCAGTCACATGTTAAAGCGTTAGACATTGTCATATGAGAATACAACCTCCATAATAACTTATACATAAGTAGGAAAATTGTACTTCTGTTTAACTGGTTCTTTTTCAACATAACATGCAGAAAACACAGTAATATACAGGTCTCATATGCAATAGGTACTAAAAATTAACAGTGCACACTAAGAAGTAGAAGGAATTTTTAGTACTGTATACCCTGCCTCCAGGGAGCGGGATACAGGGAGACTCACCACACTTCCATATCCAAGCAAAGACGCTCGAAAGACGCTGAGTGGATTCAGACGCTACTGGTGTACACTGCCGCTCTTGGTAACTGATAACGGACACGGACGCTCACCAACGGACACGGACGCTGAGCGACTCCACGTGCATGCAGACACTAAAGGCCTGCGACTCAGTCTGGGCGGGTTTATATCCAGTGTACTCAACCGCAGCGTCTAAGCTGCGACCGAGTACCCTCGTGGTAGCGTCTGAGCCGGAAGTGAGGTCATTCAGTTCATGAAACGAGAGACCCGCGGGAACTGGCCATGAACTCGGAGGAGGGACGGCCAGGAGAGCGTCTGAAACCCCCTGTTGACTTAAACTCCCAGGATCGCGGCCTCACCTAGTCCTGGCGCCTATGATCCCCGGAGCGTAGCGCTGTCACACTCGAGATGTTCGGCGCATCAACATGCTGTTTGTAGTCTCCACCAAATCAGCGTAGCTGTGTCCTGACCCCTCTAGTAAGAGGAAGTCCATATACTCACTGTCTCCCCATGCTCCGGCCACAGCCTGGTAACGTCTGCTGGACCTGCTAGAACATCCGACGCAGACGCCCGTCGAGACAGCACTGTACCGCGAAGGTAAGCGTTGTTGCGACCCGGTGGGGAGTTGTTGGAGCGACTCTTTCTAATACACGTTTAAGACGCTGTTAAGAGAAGTCGCTCAAACCAAAACAGTAAGTCTATAAAAATAAAGTAATGAAAACTTGAGGCTGCTTTCACAGCAGCCCTGTGACCATGCGGCTTCCTGCCGCACCAAGCAAAAAACTGATCTGACTGAGTCAGTGGGCGGGACTATATAGTGGAGGCCCCAATGCATCCTGGGAGGCCAGAAAGCTCGTGACCGTGTTGGTGCCATTTTCGCTGTCGCTCGACAATATCCCAATGTTATCCTGTGGATAATCCTGTGGACCCAGCCAGAGAAATACATGTTGCCTCTCCTGCCAACTGATTACTTCCTCCCATTCCTGCCTCCAAGATTTTGACTGCGGTGCTTCCTACCTCTGGAATTCTCTACCTCTCCCTATCAGATTCTCCACCTCTCTACAAAACTTCTCAAGACCCACTTCTTCATAAACCCCAGCCATCTCTCATCTTAACCCTCTGCTACATGCTCACTGCCTACCCCATCTGTGTCACCCCTGTCTGTCAGCCCCTCCCCTTTAGAATGTAAGCTCTCACGAGCAGGGCCCTCTCGCCTCATGTTCTTTTCCCTCTCTTAGACTATTTTCTACTCCATACGCCCTACAAAGGCACCTCGCCCTCAGTCTCTGCCATCGTGAGGATTATTTCAGTATCCTGTCCCCTGATGCAGTAATGTTTATATATCATGTACTTGTCCTGCATTGTCTTGTACTGTAAGCCTTTGTTTTCCCGTTTGGCTTTTATTTATGTACTTTGTTGGGCGCTGCAGAACCCTTGTGGTGCCATATAAATAAACAATAATAATAATAATAATAATAATAATAATAATGATGGGGGTAGTATTCCTAGCACATGTTACATGTCAGAGTATATTTAGTAAACAGCGGCTTTTCATAGGGAGTGATTCAGACCTGATCGCTGGGCTGCTACATTTGCGTACAGATAGTCACCGCCCAAGTGGAAGTGTATATTCACCCGTGCAAGTGTGCGATCACATGTGTACGCCGAGCTGCAAAATATCCCTCAGTCAGTGGACAGCTGCAAATCCGTTCGCACCACACTCTAATAATTTTTTCAGCCTGTGCGCAGCCCAGGACGTACTCCTCCAGTGCGATGAGAACAGGCTGACCGGGGCTGGAGCTGACGTCACACACCCTCCTTGAAAACGCTTGGTCACGCCTGCGCTTTCCCTGACACTCCCAAAAAATGGTCAGCTACCACCCACAAACGCCCTCCTCCTGTCAATCAGCATGCGAATGGCTGTGCGATCGAAATGTTCGCACCAGCCTGTCGCTGTCCGGCGATGCCTGTAGTTGTTTGCCAACTCTCGTGCGCATTGCGGTGCATGCGCAGTCTATCGATAATCGCCCGCCGTGCGAAAACGCACAGCAGCTATCAAGTCTGAATTGGGCCTAAATTCGCCAATTTTAGGTGGTGTTGACTGCTGGATTTAAAATGTCATTAACAATGCCACACAGCATTGCCCTAACTCCAGCAGTCAAAGCACTTGATGTATAGATATAGCCAGTGGTGCCAAGAGAGGGGGGGGGGGGAGGGTACAAATTACCCGGGCCCAGGTCTGATGGAGGGGCCTAGTGAGGGTCCAGTAGCAGCCCAGGCCCCCTCCCCCTTACCTGGCAGCAGCAGCTGCAGCTCTTCTCCTCAGCCCAGCACACGCCGCTGTGTACTGGGCAACAGTGTGGCCATGGTGGTGCTTAAAATACTATTTCTCTGACGTCCTAGTGGATGCCGGGGACTCCGAAAGGACCATGGGGAATAGCGGCTCCGCAGGAGACTGGGCACAAAAGTAAAAGCTTTAAGACTACCTGGTGTGCACTGGCTCCTCCCCCTATGACCCTCCTCCAAGCCTCAGTTAGATTTTTGTGCCCGAACGAGAAGGGTGCAGTCTAGGTGGCTCTCCTGAGCTGCTTAGAAAAAAGTTTAGTTTTAGGTTTTTTATTTTCAGTGAGACCTGCTGGCAACAGGCTCACTGCATCGAGGGACTAAGGGGAGAAGAAGCGAACTCACCTGCGTGCAGAGTGGATTGGGCTTCTTAGGCTACTGGACATTAGCTCCAGAGGGACGATCACAGGCCCAGCCATGGATGGGTCCCAGAGCCGCGCCGCCGTCCCCCTTACAGAGCCAGAAGAGCAGAAGAGGTCCGGAAAAATCGGCGGCAGAAGACGTCCTGTCTTCAATAAGGTAGCGCACAGCACCGCAGCTGTGCGCCATTGCTCTCGGCACACTTCACACTCCGGTCACTGAGGGTGCAGGGCGCTGGGTGGGGGCGCCCTGAGACGCAATATAAACACCTTAGGGGGCAAAAAATGCATCACATATAGCTCCTGGGCTATATGGATGCATTTAACTCATGCCTGTTTTTCCATAAAAAAGCGGGAGAATGGCCGCCGAGAAGGGGGCGGAGCCTATCTCCTCAGCACACTGGCGCCATTTTTCCTCACAGTTCCGTTGGAGGGAAGCTCCCTGACTCTCCCCTGCAGTCCTGCACTACAGAAACAGGGTAAAACAAGAGAGGGGGGGGGGGGGGGCACTAAATTGGCAGATAAATCTATACAGCAGCTATATAAGGGAAAAACACTTATATAAGGCTATCCCTGTTTATATATAGCGCTCTGGTGTGTGCTGGCAAACTCTCCCTCTGTCTCCCCAAAGGGCTAGTGGGGTCCTGTCCTCTATCAGAGCATTCCCTGTGTGTGTGTGTGTGTGTGTGTGTGTGTGTGTGTGTGCTGTGTGTCGGTACGTTGTGTCGACATGTATGAGGAGGAAAATGGTATGGAGGCGGAGCAATTGCCTGTATTAGTGATGTCACCCCCTAGGGAGTCGACACCTGACTGGATGGTCTTATGGAAGGAATTACGTGATAGTGTCAGCACTTTACAAAAGACTGTTGACGACATGAGACAGCCGGCAAATCAGTTAATACCTGTACAGGCGTCTCAAACACAGTCAGGGGCTCTCAAGCGCCCGTTACCTCAGGTGGTCGACACAGACCCAGACACGGACTCCAGTGTCGACGGTGAGGAAACAAACGTATTTTCTAGTAGGGCCACACGTTACATGATCACGGCAATGAAGGAGGTTTTGAACATTTCTGATACTACAAGTACCACAAAAAAGGGTATTATGTGGGGTGTGAAAAAACTACCCGTAGTTTTTCCTGAATCAGATGAATTAAATGAGGTGTGTGATGAAGCGTGGGTTTCCCCCGATAAAAAACTGCTAATTTCTAAAAAATTATTGGCATTATACCCTTTCCCGCCAGAGGTTAGGGCGCGTTGGGAAACACCCCCTAGGGTGGATAAGGCGCTCACACGCTTATCAAAACAAGTGGCGTTACCGTCTCCTGATACGGCCGCCCTCAAGGAACCAGCTGATAGGAAGCTGGAAAATATCCTAAAAAGTATATACACACATACTGGTATTATACTGCGACCAGCAATCGCCTCAGCCTGGATGTGCAGTGCTGGGGTGGCTTGGTCGGATTCCCTGACTGAAAATATTGATACCCTGGACAGGGACAATATATTATTGACTATAGAGCATTTAAAGGATGCATTTCTATATATGCGAGATGCACAGAGGGATATTTGCACTCTGGCATCAAGAGTAAGTGCGCTGTCCATTTCTGCCAGAAGAGGGTTATGGACGCGACAGTGGTCAGGTGATGCGGATTCCAAACGGCATATGGAAGTATTGCCGTATAAAGGGGAGGAGTTATTTGGGGTCGGTCTATCGGACCTGGTGGCCACGGCAACGGCTGGGAAATCCACCTTTTTACCCCAGGTCACCTCTCAGCAGAAAAAGACACCGTCTTTTCAGGCTCAGTCCTTTCGTCCCCATAAGGGCAAGCGGGCAAAAGGCCACTCGTATCTGCCCCGGGGCAGAGGAAGGGGAAAAAGACTGCAGCAGGCAGCCTCTTCCCAGGAACAGAAGCCCTCCCCCGCTTCTGCCAAGTCCTCAGCATGACGCTGGGGCCTTACAAGCGGACTCAGGCACGGTGGGGGCCCGTCTCAAGAATTTCAGCGCGCAGTGGGCTCACTCGCAAGTGGACCCCTGGATCCTGCAGGTAGTATCTCAGGGGTACAAATTGGAATTCGAGACGTCTCCCCCTCGCCGGTTCCTGAAGTCTGCTTTACCAACGTCTCCCCCCGACAGGGAGGCGGTATTGGAAGCCATTCACAAGCTGTATTCCCAGCAGGTGATAATCAAGGTACCCCTCCTACAACAGGGAAAGGGGTATTATTCCACGCTGTTTGTGGTACCGAAACCGGACGGCTCGGTGAGACCTATTTTAAATCTGAAATCCTTGAACACTTACATACAAAGGTTCAAATTCAAGATGGAATCACTCAGAGCAGTGATAGCGAACCTGGAAGAAGGGGACTATATGGTGTCTCTGGACATCAAGGATGCTTACCTCCATGTCCAAATTTGCCCTTCTCACCAAGGGTACCTCAGGTTTGTGGTACAGAACTGTCACTATCCGTTTCAGACGCTGCCGTTTGGATTGTCCACGGCACCCCGGGTCTTTACCAAGGTAATGGCCGAAATGATGATTCTTCTTCGAAGAAAAGGCGTCTTAATTATCCCTTACTTGGACGATTTCCTGATAAGGGCAAGGTCCAGAGAACAGTTAGAGGTCGGAGTAGCACTATCTCAAGTAGTACTACGACAGCACGGATGGATTCTAAATATTCCAAAATCGCAGCTGATTCCGACGACACATCTGCTGTTCCTAGGGATGATTCTGGACACAGTACAGAAAAAGGTGTTTCTCCCGGAGGAGAAAGCCAGAGAGTTATCCGACCTAGTCAGGAACCTCCTAAAACCAGGCCAAGTGTCAGTGCATCAATGCACAAGGGTCCTGGGAAAAATGGTGGCTTCTTACGAAGCGATTCCATTCGGCAGATTCCACGCAAGAACTTTTCAGTGGGATCTGCTGGACAAATGGTCCGGATCGCATCTTCAAATGCATCAGCGGATAACCCTGTCTCCAAGGACAAGGGTGTCTCTCCTGTGGTGGTTGCAGAGTGCTCATCTTCTAGAGGGCCGCAGATTCGGCATTCAGGACTGGGTCCTGGTGACCACGGATGCCAGCCTGAGAGGCTGGGGAGCAGTCACACAGGGAAGAAATTTCCAGGGCTTGTGGTCAAGCATGGAAACGTCACTTCACATAAATATCCTGGAACTAAGGGCCATTTACAATGCCCTAAGTCAGGCAAGGCCTCTGCTTCAGGGTCAGCCGGTGCTGATCCAGTCGGACAACATCACGGCAGTCGCCCACGTAAACAGACAGGGCGGCACAAGAAGCAGGAGGGCAATGACGGAAGTTGCAAGGATTCTTCGCTGGGCGGAAAATCATGTGATAGCACTGTCAGCAGTGTTCATTCCGGAAGTGGACAACTGGGAAGCAGACTTCCTCAGCAGACACGATCTCCACCCGGGGGAGTGGGGACTTCACCCAGAAGTCTTCCACATGATTGTGAACCGTTGGGAAAAACCAAAGGTGGACATGATGGCGTCCCGCCTCAACAAAAAACTGGACAGATATTGCGCCAGGTCAAGGGACCCTCAGGCAATAGCTGTGGACGCTCTGGTAACACCGTGGGTGTACCAGTCAGTGTATGTGTTCCCTCCTCTGCCTCTCATACCCAAGGTACTGAGAATCATAAGAAGGAGAGGAGTAAGGACTATACTCGTGGCTCCGGATTGGCCAAGAAGGACTTGGTACCCGGAACTTCAAGAGATGCTCACGGAAGACCCGTGGCCTCTACCTCTAAGAAAGGACCTGCTCCAGCAGGGACCATGTCTGTTCCAAGACTTACCGCGGCTGCGTTTGACGGCATGGCGGTTGAACGCCGGATCCTGAAGGAAAAAGGCATTCCGGATGAAGTCATCCCTACCCTGATCAAAGCCAGGAAGGATGTAACTGTGCAACATTATCACCGTATTTGGCGTAAATATGTTGCGTGGTGTGAGGCCAGGAAGGCCCCTACAGAGGAATTTCAACTGGGTCGTTTCCTGCATTTCCTGCAAACAGGACTGTCTATGGGCCTAAAATTAGGGTCCATTAAGGTTCAAATTTCGGCCCTGTCAATATTCTTCCAAAAAGAACTAGCTTCAGTTCCTGAAGTCCAGACGTTTGTCAAGGGGGTACTGCATATACAGCCTCCTTTTGTGCCTCCAGTGGCACCTTGGGATCTCAATGTAGTTTTGGGGTTCCTAAAATCACATTGGTTTGAACCACTCACCACTGTGGACTTAAAATATCTCACATGGAAAGTGGTAATGCTGTTAGCCCTGGCCTCAGCCAGGCGTGTCTCAGAATTGGCGGCTTTATCCTATAAAAGCCCTTACCTAATTTTTCATACGGACAGGGCAGAATTGAGGACTCGTCCTCAATTTCTCCCTAAGGTGGTTTCAGCATTTCACTTAAACCAGCCTATTGTGGTGCCTGCGGCTACTAGGGACTTGGAGGATTCCAAGTTGCTGGACGTAGGCAGGGCCCTGAAAATATATGTTTCCAGGACGGCTGGAGTCAGAAAATCTGACTCGCTGTTTATCCTGTATGCACCCAACAAGCTGGATGCTCCTGCTTCTAAGCAGACTATTGCTCGTTGGATTTGTAGTACAATTCAGCTTGCACATGCTGTGGCAGGCCTGCCACAGCCAAAATCTGTAAAAGCCCATTCCACACGGAAAGTGGGCTCATCTTGGGCGGCTGCCCGAGGGGTCTCGGCTTTACAACTTTGCCGAGCAGCTACTTGGTCAGGGGCAAACACGTTTGCTAAATTCTACAAATTTGATACCCTGGCTGAGGAGGACCTGGAGTTCTCTCATTCGGTGCTGCAGAGTCATCCGCACTCTCCCGCCCGTTTGGGAGCTTTGGTATAATCCCCATGGTCCTTTCGGAGTCCCCAGCATCCACTAGGACGTCAGAGAAAATAAGAATTTACTTACCGATAATTCTATTTCTCATAGTCCGTAGTGGATGCTGGGCGCCCATCCCAAGTGCGGATTGTCTGCAATACTTGTACATAGTTATTGTTACAAAAAATCGGGTTATTATTGTTGTGAGCCATCTTTTCAGAGGCTCCTCTGTTATCATGCTGTTAACTGGGTTCAGATCACAAGTTGTACGGTGTGATTGGTGTGGCTGGTATGAGTCTTACCCGGGATTCAAAATCCTTCCTTATTGTGTACGCTCGTCCGGGCACAGTATCCTAACTGAGGCTTGGAGGAGGGTCATAGGGGGAGGAGCCAGTGCACACCAGGTAGTCTTAAAGCTTTTACTTTTGTGCCCAGTCTCCTGCGGAGCCGCTATTCCCCATGGTCCTTTCGGAGTCCCCAGCATCCACTACGGACTATGAGAAATAGAATTATCGGTAAGTAAATTCTTATTTTTTTTCTAAGGGTACAAGACCACACCTCCTGTGATTAGGCCACGCCCCTTGAAAAGTACCTGGGCCCAGCCCGGTTCTCGACTGCCCTGGATATACCCCTTGGTAATGTAATACTCCAAGCATACTGTCCCGTCAACAAAAACTAGTATAGGTTATCAGTAATGCTTTGGATAATAGCACTAATAAATGGAACGTGCAATGGAGGGTGTAGTCCCAGCAGTAAAAGGCAGTGGAAATTAGACTGCAGGACTGACAGCAGGCTGGTGTATGGTGATCTACAATATATGTTCAGGTTGACCGCAAAATTGAGAAAACAGATTATTTCTGCGAACGCATTGTGCTTCAACGCAATCGCATTTTGATTGACAGTAAACCAGCGTTTAGGGGCGAAACATGATATTTTGTGGGTGTGTTTGTAAAAACGCAGGCGTGGCAAGGCGGTGTTCAGGTGGGCCTCTGACGTCAGCGATGACCACTTCCAGCCTCTTGTGTATGCAGAATTATGGACGACCTTTCCAGGTGCAGATTAAAAAACTCTTCGATGGGGCGTGGCCTGGAGGCTGACTGAGCAAGCTGCACTTCATATGAGCTCCCAGCGATCTGGGAGTTTCTGAACAATAAACTAGCCTCCTCACGCTTATTACCTGCCCTATGTGCTCTGGTCACCGTTCTATACTAGTAGAGCAGGCAGTGAGTCGGTGCTGCGGAGTCGGGGAGCCGGTTTCCTGGCTCCCGCGGATTGCGGCCTACTCCTTGCCCTGAAGCCGGGGCCTCAATTTCTACGCATACCCCCAGCCGTGTGGTTTACCCTCCCGGGACGTCTGAGGAGCCCGCCTGGACCCTGCTCCTGCTGAGACACCTCTACAGCCTCCCCAGTGCTCCTTACTGACCAGCAGGAGTATTCCGGGACCAGATCGGGGCCGGGCCGCGCACTCCGGGGCCCGGGCGGCGGCCATCTTAGGTGCAGAACGACGAGGAGAGACTCAGCGGCAGCGCAGAGGAGACGTCCGGCGGCCCACGGGTGAACGCGGCTTGCTACCCCGGCTCCAACAAGGTGACTGCGCCATCTCCTCCCCGTGAATTCTTGCCGGGCGCCCGTCTCGCGCTGCTGCGGGCGGACCGCCGGCCCGACCGCAGCCCCCCCCTGCCTGTCAGAAGCTCAGCGGCTCTCGTTGCGGGTGCCCCCCGTATACCTGGGACCCGACAACAGCGCTTTCCCGCACCCTGGGTTGAGAACTGCCCCCTGCGGGCGACGAAGACCCCCTCCCCCCTACCGGCTCACCTTTGGACACTCGGAGGACCCGTAACACCCCTGTTACTCTGCGAGTCCACCCACAGCTGTGGGTGACTCGCTGGGCAGCTCAGGAGGTCGACACAGCCTCCTGCGGCCTTCAGCTATTTTACATTAGATACGGGGGCTGAGGGTGGAAGCCCATAACAACACAGACGTAGGGGCAAATACGACGGTCCCGGTCCCCAGCCCTACCGACACATCCCTCCTCTGGCTGGAATCCTTCCTTGTGGATGGGCTGCACCCCTATATCTGCACCTCGAGTTGCTGGGAATTCTTCTTCTCAAGTTATAATATTCCTTTGGGGGGCCCTGATCTTATATAGCCTGCTGTCCTAACCTGAGTGTCCCTGGGATGCTCGGGGAGCGGGGTCCGGAGCTCCCCCCAGTGTTTCTTTTGTGCGCAAAAGAGGATGGCTAGCCCCATAGCCCTGTCAGCCCTGCTCATCCCAATGTAATACGAGAGTTATCTCCTACCCCTGCCATTATCTACGTGATGTCTTGATAGTCCCTGAGACAGTGGAGCCTTCAGATTTTTCCATCTTACGTGTTTGGAACCGTTGAGATATCTTCCTCTGGGCCTTATTATGCATTCTAGACACAGCAAACTGTCAAAGCCTGCACAGCAGCTTTCATTTTTCAAGTCCTCTCCGAAAATGTCTGGCTCTAAAGTCGCCGGGACCTCTACAAAAGACGCAGTCCCTCGGACTCCTCCCTCCCTGGAGGTGCCCCCTTCTACATCTATAGCTGCTACGAGCCTGGACAGGGTTGGAGATGGAGAGGCCCTCACTGTGGGCACTATGAAGCTACTTTTGTCTCGCTTTAAGGAGGAGGTGGCGGCTGAGTTCCGTACCACATTAACGGCATGCCAACAATCTATAGATGACCTGGGTGGCCGCACTGACCATTTGGAAACTAAAATGGAGGAAGTCGTGGGGTCCCATAACGGCCTACTGGACTCTCATGATGCATTAGAGGCGGAGGTGAAGCTTTTGCGGGACAAAGTCACAGATCTGGAGGACAGATCGCGTCGCAGCAATCTTAAATTGCGTGGAGTCCCCGAGTCGGTGTCACACAGCAGTCTGCACGATTACGCCGTGGCCCTATTTAAAGCTCTATTACCTAAGTCTCCATCTGCAGACTTCCTTATTGATCGAATACACCGGTTGCCGAAGGCCAGAGCGGCCCCAGGCGCTGCCCCTAGAGACGTCCTAATGAAGATGCACTACTTTCACGTTAAAGATGCATTACTGAAAGCATCAAGACCGACGTCTGACACATCTTCAGCCCTTCAAGGACTTCAGCTCTTCGGTGACTTGTCTGCAGCCACCCTCTACAAACGACGATAATTTCACCCGATCACTGCGGCCCTCAGGCTGATATCCCATATCGTTGGGGTTTCCCTACCAAGCTGCTGATTCCCCGAGATGGCTCTACTGTCTCTATTTCTACTGCAAATGAAGGAGTGAAATTGCTTAAATTGTGGAATATTGCAGAACCCTCTGCAGACTCCTCCCCCCGTCGACTTCAGCAGGACTGGTCCTCTGTGAAGTGAGGATGCCTGCTCTGGGTCGGACAGCTTACATAGCTGCTATGTTCCTACTGTTATGACTCCAGTGACTCTCCAGATATAGTGGTTTGCTAGGTCAATATTACCTTTACCCCTGCCTGAAGGGCCGTGGTGTCAGGGGAGGCGCTGAGTATAGTGGGCGATGTGTCCATGTTTCGGAAGTATTTCACTGATTACATATTTTGCTTTACTAGTTGCCCTGTCTTTTGGGCGTTGTGCCTGGCGCCTCCCCGGACATAGCAGTTTTCTATTAATGTTGGCCTGTTGGGATAGCTTAAGAGCTTGATATGCAGTAAGAGTTGCTGGACTGATTCTAATGTTAGATTTCTATGTTCTGTTCCCATGTTGGAGCGTTTTTGTTCCGCCTTATTTGCTCTTAAGGTTTTGTTTGCACACGTGCATTCATCTGCTCTCATATTATCAAGATGTTCTTGTGTTCTGTAGTTTATAGTATAAAAGTATGGCGGTGGGTGGGAGTTATGCCACTAACCCCTCATTTAGCCTACACAGCCGCCACATTATGGCGACTGGTTGTGATCTCAAGGGAGATCAATTTAGTTGTTTTTTTTTTTTTTCTTATGTCTTCCCTCATGTTCTCTAATATGTCGCCCCCCCCCCCCCCCCCCCCCCCAATCAGGTATATCCGTTTAAGCACAGAAATTGGTTAACGGAGTCATCAGCTCTATTTGTAGCCGAATATGGTGAATATAGTCTCTATTAATGCAAAAGGGCTTAACTCTCCCCAAAAGCGAAGAGTGGCCTTGAATTATTTTCATAAGCTTAAGGCACATGTGGTAGCGGTACAGGAGACACACTTTCAGAGCCAAAATCCCCCCCTCTTCACTAATTCACGTTACCCCCTTTGCTATACTGCAAATGGACCCGCCAAGAAAGCTGGCGTGGCTCTTCTTTTCGCACAACACTGCCCGTTTGTTCTGTCCTCTAAATATGAAGACCCTGACGGGAGATATTTAATCTTAGTAGGTCAGCTAGATAATGTAGAGACCACTCTGGTCTCTTGCTACGCCCCTAATACCAAACAAATCTAATTTCTTAGAACCTTTTGTAGAATTCTCCAGGAACATACTAGGGGAGCCCTATTGATCCTTGGAGACTTCAACATGGTGCTGGATCCCATTATGGATCGTTCCCGTCCAACCCGAACCCTTCGTAGCAGTCCGTCCCAGGATCCCTCAGGCAAATTTGGTCAACTGCTAGCTGAGTATGCGTTGTATGATGTATGGAGAGCCAGACATCCTGCAGAGCGGGATTACACTTTCTATTCCCACGTACATAGCTCATACTCTAGAATAGACCTAGCATTAGCTGATAAGTGGACGTTAGCGGCTATAAGTAGGGTGGACATATTACCTATGTCTTGGTCAGATAACTCGCCACTTGTTGTAGTTTGGGATACCAGTAAGAGGGTGGTCCCCCATGGCCCCTGGCGACTGGGTCCGTACCTTCTTGCCCGCCCTGAGGCTCGCCAGGCCATCCAGCAATCTCTAGATTTATATCTGGCTACTAATTACCCCAAGGATATATCCGTTTTCACCCATTGGTGTTCTCTGAAAGCCGTGGTTAGAGGCTCTGCAATCCAAATAGCAGCTAGACTCAAACGTGAGTATAGAAGCAGATACGCCTCGGCCGAAAGAGAGGCTGCCCGACTGGAATCTGCGCATAAAATTTGCCCTGATAATAAAGCCCTCTTTAAGCGACTCCTTGCTGCCCGTGAAAAGGTGAATACATTTGCCTTAACTGAAGTGCACCGCAATTTGCAGCGGCTTAATCAACAATACTATAGGCTTGGTAACAGAGCGGGACGTTTGGTGGCGCGTAAACTGAGGGGGCGTAGAGCCAAGGAACGCATACATGCTATCCATACATCTTCGGGAGTTAAAGTAACCGATTCGGTTGAGATAGCTAATGCGTTTGCTGAATATTATTCGCAGCTGTATAACCTTAGAGATGACCCTGGTACCCCTCAGCCCACTTTGGCAGATATTGCTGGGTTTTTGGATGGGTTGTCGCTCCCCACTATTGATTCTCAGACTCGTGAATCCCTTAGCTCACCCTGGTTACTCGAAGAAGTCGAAGCAGCCATAGATTCCTGTCCAGTAAATAAGGCCCCCGGCCCAGATGGGTACGCCTCTAACTTTAACAAAACATTTAAACCAACCCTTGCCCCACTTTTAACGTCAGTTTTCAATGAAGCCTCTGACTCCACATGTTTCCCGAAGGAGATGTTAGAGGCCCGGATAGTTACCATCCCTAAGCCGGGTAAATTTCCTACAGTGGTCCAGAATTATCGTCCAATAGCATTGCTGAACACTGACCTTAAATTGTTCGCTAAGATGGTTGCAAATAGGATATCCCCTCTCTTGCCTAGCTTGATCAACCCTGACCAGGTGGGTTTTGTTTTGGGCCGGCAAGCGTCAGATAACACACGCAGGGTTATTAATTTGATTGAATGCTGCCAGGCCCGAGACGAACCTCTCTTGCTCCTTTCTCTGGATGCAGAAAAAGCATTCAATAGGCTCCACTGGGACTATTTACGGGCTACCCTGGGTTGTTTTGGATTTGCGGGTAGGATACTCGACTCCATTTTGGCTCTGTATTCCTCACCCTCTGCTTCGGTTTTCACCAATGGTTGCAATTCCTCTACATTCAATATTACTAATGGGACTCGTCAGGGTTGCCCCCTATCACCCCTTATCTTTGTTCTGGCTGAGCCTCTGGCGGAGCGGATTAGGGTGTTAGACTCAATTGTTGGTCCAGTGGTAGGAGGGATGCCCCATAAAATCTGTCTTTTTGCTGACGATATTTTAGTATGCCTTAGAGAGCCTGAATCGTCCTTACCACATTTACACTCCCTCTTAGACTCTTATGCAGCGGTCTCCTACTACAAGCTGAACACTACTAAGACTGAGGCCCTCCCTCTGAATATTTCTGATAACGCTCTTAGACGTCTAAAGAATGATTACAAGTACGCGTGGCAACTCAGATCGCTTAAATATTTGGGTGTACATATATCTAGGGGGCGGGATTTAATGGGGTGTAACTACGACCCACTCTTTCGGGCATTTGAACTATTTATTAAAGACTGGATGATGCAGGAGGTTTCCTGGGTTGGACGAGTGGCACCTGCGAAGATGGTTCTCTTACCTAAATTGATGTACCTTTTCCGTACCATCTCCAGGACCTTCCCTAAAGATATTTGTAATAGGTTTAACCGATTATTAACCAACTATGTATGGGGGGGGGGGGCTCAAAGCTGAGAATAGCGAAATCCACTTTAATTGCTCCAAAGTATGCCGGTGGAGTTGCATATCCAGATTTAGAGAGATACCATAGTGCTTGTTTACTCGCCCAGGCCAGAGATTGGTTCACCCAGGACACTCCTAAACCATGGGTATCCTTAGAACAGAATGCTGTATCCCCCTTTACACTGCCGGACTTGTTCTGGTTGCCTACCATTTCAATCCCTGCTAGAGTTGCTGAATGTTCCGCGGTCCAAGCAACGTTGTTGGCATGGAGAACCGTACTTAAATCTCTCCCTGCTGGCGCTCTGCCCTCCCCCCAATTGTCTCTCCACGCTATAGCCCTATTGATCCCAGATTTGCACTTACACCATTGGCGGGACATGGGTCTCTCCACCCTAAAGGATGTCCTCCGAGACGGTGTTTTAGTCCCCTTTTCCCTACTTCAGGAACAATTTCAGGTACCTAAACAAGATTTTCATAAATATCTGCAAATGAGGCATTGGCTTCAAAGCTGCTCTCCCAACCGAGTCCTCCATACTGGTCTCCCTAAATTACTGATGTCTCTTCTAGTGCCTAGCGGTAATAGGGGTGGCATCTCCAGATGGTACCAACATCTTGTGACTGAGTCCCGTCATGGGGTATTCCCCTCACAGTCTAAATGGGAAAAAGACCTCCCTGCGGTCTTCACCGAAGATATCTGGAAAGTTGTCTTTAAATCTTGCTTTAAAATTTCTAAATGTGTAAATCACTGTGAAATGTATTATAAATTCGTCCATAGGGTATATTTTACACCGGAACGTTTGCACAAGATTTGGCCTGATGTCTCCGCTAGTTGCTGGAGGAATTGTGGGATGGTGGGAGATATCCTTCATATTTTTTGGTTATGTCCGGCAATCCGGTCGCTCTGGAGGGAGGTGTTCCTTTTAATTTCCCACGTATTGGGAGTAGTCCTTACACCTGACCCCCTTTTGGCACTCTTTCACTATTACTATGGTGAGATGTCTAGTTGTGATAGATATCTTTTAGGCCACATTCTCATAGCTTCTAAGGCCACCATTGCCTCCAAATGGAAGTCGGCGGTCGTCCCCAATTTATCGATGATAGAAAATAGAGTCCATCAACATTATGTTTTTGAAACAGCAGAGGGCACTTATTCTTCAGGGACTACCTCTATTAGAAAGAAATGGTGTAAATGGTCCCTATATAAGGAGAGATCAGGCCAAATGGGTATATCTGGTACCCCGACTGACCTACCTGACCTTTCTGTGCTTCGCTCTCCGGTCCATACTGGACCTTAACTTGCTACGTGATGCAGACCTCCTCCCCTTCATTATACTCTGATTTCATTATTGTATTAAGATTTCCCGGATATATACCCTTCCTCCCCCTTGTCTTTATTAGTTTTGTTGTGTACATGTCTTCTCCCCCCTCTTGATTTCATTTACCAATTTAAATGTAATTGTAATTTGTATGAAAACTCAATAAAAATTTAATATTCAAAAAAAAAAAAAACTCTTCGATGTTCCAGTATTTGTGTATGGGTTATGCGATCACATTGTGTGATGCATTCGCAATTTCTGCAATGGGCGTTTTTTTTTAAATTTATTTCTGTGCGGCAAATTATTTGATCGCAGTAACTGCTATTTAGCAAGTTTCGCGATCCGTGCTGAATAAGGTCCAATATAATGTAGTTCCTTCAAAATTGTAGTTGATACTACAGATAGGTTTTAGAGCTAGGAGTGACGGTCAAGAGAGCCAGCAGCTGTTGTGACCACTGTGATAGTGGGGGCACCAAATGCACAACTTTATTTTGCTGTTGATCGGTGTAGTCTGTGCAGTTATTAAAACTCTGTCATAATACAAAACCCAATGTCCAGACCAGATTCCACCTGACACCTGTGGCAAATGACAACAAGGCCAGAGCCATAGAGTGGGGTCAGGTACAAGTACTGTAGGGGGCCATGGCCTAATCTAGCAGGCATGGTCATACCCCAGTAAAAAACAAAAACATGACAAAACAGTATGCGCTGCCAGGGACCGAACCATCTGGGGGGAGGGGGGGGGGGGGGGGGTGCGATCAGAGTGTATTGGGGATGGAGGCTGCAGCCGCTGACAGGCAAGACTTGTGTGTATGAGGGGGGTTGCCTCTCCAACAAGCCCAGAACTGAGTAATTAGTACCCGCTCCTCACCCTCTTGGCTCCCCCGTATGTTGCTATAGATTGGACTGGGACCCAAAGCTCTCTAGTTGTGTCTCAAAATCACTATTTATGAACAAAAGAATGACATGGCAAAATAATCTGCTTTAACAGAATACACTGAAGTGCTAGAAGTCATGGGTTCGGTGCCTAGTATTGTGTAGGACCCCCTGTAGCCCAGCAAAGTGCAGCAACTTGACATGGCATCAACTCCACAAGTTAACAGAATACCTCAGGAGATATGTTGACCCATGCCATCTGGATAGCCTCCCACAGATCCCTGATATTTCTAGGTGCCAAATTTTGTGTGCGAATGGACCTTTCCCCCGCGTCCCATAAATTCTCGTTTGGGTTCATGTCAGGCTAATGTGGTAGCCACACCATATACCAGAACTCCTCATAATGCTCCTTGAACCAATTCTGGACAACTTAGGACCGATGACATTATCCTGATGGAATATTTAATTGTTGTGGGGGTACATTAAGTAAATGAAGGACTGCAAAGCACTGCAACAGAGCAGTTACTGGTCAATGAGATATTCAGGCAGACCAACCCATGCCACATAAACCACCATTATGTAAGCCACCACCAGCCTGCATGGTGGCTTGTTGACAACCAGGGACCATGGCCTCATGGGGTCTGTGCCACTCCCGAGCCCTACCATCAGCCCGAAACAACTGGAACCGTGACTCAACAGACCACACCATATGTTACCAGCCCTCCAGAGGCAATGTAACAAGCCCAGATGAGGCCCTGTGTTGAGTGCTGTAGTGCTAACAGGTGCACTCTGGTGGGTCTTCTGCTCCCATATCCCATAGGAGCTAAAGAACACTGCCCTAACCTGCTGAATAGGCGTCTGGTACTTCCTGCATTAAATGTAGATGTGATCTGAGCCAGTGTTGCTTGTTTGTTACGACGGACAATTCTGACCCAACACCACTGGTCACGATCATTAAGCACCCATGGTCGGTCACTGCACTGTCCACGGTGGATGATAATGTCTTCCTTGAGGTATTCCCAGTACACATGACACCATGGATTGAGGAATGTTGATTGTCCGCACAACTTCGGAAATGGAATGCCCCATCTGTCGGGCACCCACTATCATGCCAGTTTGAACTTAGATAATTCACGTAGCCTTGCCATGAGCAGCCTAGCTGTTGTTTATAATGACTCACAAGATGCCAGATTACAACTGGTGCAGGTCTGGCCATTTCCAAGACATCACAGTACGGTGGCGCAACTTACCATTACCTTTACATACTGCTATCCCATGACTTTTGGCACTTCAGTTTTGAATAAAATGGCAAAAATTTGGTGATAAAAATGCATATCGCCCAGTAAGCCCAAACTCATTTTCTTGGCATTAGTGGTTATGTCAAAATATATCTAACAGAGGACTGATTATGACAGTGCATGTTGGGCCTAATTCAGCATGAATCATTATTCCGAGAAATTGCAGTTGTCTGCGAGTAGAAAGACGCCATCCCGACAGAAAGAAAAAACGCCCCGTGCAAGTTTGCGAATGCATCGCAGATCGTTATCGATTCGCAGATGCATACGCAATTTGGGAACATCGAAGATTTTTTTGCCGTCTGAACAAATGTCAGTAGGTCTGAGGCTGCAACTAATCTGTGACTGAGACGGGCTGGAAGTGGTCTGCGCTGATGTCATATACCCTCCCCAAAAACGACTGGGCACGCCTGTGCTTTTTCTGACACACCCAGAAAACGTCAGGTTTCCACCCAGAAGCGCCGCCTTCCTGTCACTTAAACAGCGTCTACAATGCGATTACAATCTGTACGCAATCTGTTGTTATTACCCCTCGTGTGTGCGCAGTGCGAACGCTATGCATACACAGTTGTTCGATAATCACTCAATTTGCGAATTCTCTGAATAGCGATCCATGCTGAATTAGGTCTATTGACAGTATAACATGGGGCCTAATCCAGACCTGATCGCTTGGCAGTGATTTTTGCTGCCCTGCGATCAGATAGTCGCTGCCTACAGGGGGAGGGTATTTTAGCTGTGCTAGTGTGCGAACGCATGTGTTGCAGAGCTGTACAAACTGATTTTGTGCAGTCTCTGCGCAGCCCAGGACTTATTCAGCCGCTGCAATCAAATCAGCCTGTCCGGGACCGGATTTGACGTCAGACACCCTCCCTTCAAATGCTTGGTCCCGCCTGCGTTTTCCTGGACACTCCCTGAAAACAGTCAGTTGCCACCCGCAAATGGCCTCTTCCTGTCAATCTCCTTGCGAATGGATCTTTCGCACCATCCCGTCACAGGGAGCCAATCCCCGTTGCAGCCGTCCATCATGCCTGCGCATTGCGGTGCATACGCATGCGCAGTTCGGATATGATTGCCCGCTGTGTGAAAACGCACAGCAGCGATCAGATCTGGAATTACCCCCTAGGTTTTCATTGGGATGCGGTTATGTTACTGGCAGTCGGGATCCCGGCGGTCAGGACCCCGACTGCTTAAAATGCCGACGCACATGATCCCGACATGCAGAGACTATTCCCACTCATTGATGTCCATGACACCTATAGAGTGGGAATAGAACCAGCGGCGAGCGCAGCAAGCCCACAAGGGGCTCCATTGCACTCGCCACCCTGTCGGCATTCCTGCGGCAGGGATCCCGGGTTCGGTATGCTGACCTCCGGGATCCTTACCGCCGGTCACGCATACCCAACCCTTTTCATCTATTGTAGTCAGTAGCGGCTCTTGCTATGGGCACGCAGGATTTTTGCCCGAGGCGCCGCCTTCCAGAGGGCGCCGCCGTGGCAAGATCCGCTTCTGGCGGTGCCCCGCTGTGCTGTCCGGTGCGTGATGACGGCATTGCGCATCGCACGGCATTGTGGGACCGGCACATAGACGCTAGGGGTCATAATTGACCTCTAGTGCCTATGCTGTGCTATGGGAGAGACGTCATGACGTCTCTCCCATAGATCCCAGGAGCGGAGCCGGCAGCCAAAGGACAGCAGCGGTCGGGAAGCAGGAGCGAGGATTGTGAGTATTGTTTTATTTATTTTATTTTTTGGGGTGATCGGTGTTATTGGGGGCACAGTACTGGGGGCACAGTACTGGGGGCACAGCTACAGGGGGCATAACTGACCATGCCCCTTCTCCGAAGCCACACCCCTATTTTTTTTGCCCTGGACACCACAAGGCCTAGATCCGGCCCTGATTGCAGTCTACTAAACAATGTTATTATATTTAATATACAGCACATAAAGGGTCTCATTGTGTCCTGATGCTCATAGGACTCTAAAGATTTTTGTTTAATTCCGTTTCAAAGCTTATTATACAAGCATGCAAACTTTTGATTTATGTGAATTAAACAAATTAGTAGGCTAGTCTACAGAGGTCCCGAAACAGGACCCTCTAACAAACAATACTCCTTAAAGCAGAGACAGAAACTCTCAGGCATTGACAGTATGCTTCCACTTTGCCACTTGTTTCTGTGCCTGTATAAACATAAAGAGATATGACATATATAAGGTAAATTGTTCTATTTAAATAAAGGGAAAAAAAATGAACGTATTAACTCCTTTTGTTATCAGATGAGACTCTTCATTGTACGATCATAGGAAGGATTACATTTGATGTAGGAGACACAATCACATCAGGTCCTCCAGGACAGAGAGTGTTAACAATTATAGAAAGCTCCTTGTGGGTATCAGATCCCAGTAACCATGGAGACTGGATGCTGAGAAAGAAGGGACTGCAGGTAAAACACAAAGTGGGGGGTCATTTATCAGGAGCGAGCGGGAGGTACGAGTACTGAACAGCAACAATTCACATTAATGCTGGAGTAAATTAAGTGTGCATTGTCTCCTGAAGCCGCGGTGCCATCATTTTATATGGGTTACTGTGAACCAGGCTTCAGCCGGTGCCGTTGGAATTAGTTTATGTCAAGAAACAAAATTTGTTCCGTGCAGGAAATCGGAAGACTCTGGAAAATCCGTAGATGACCACAGAGCATTTTTGGTCAGATAGTCCTCCCCTGGACACCACAGATTTGCTCTTTTTGTCTCTCCTCACATCTCGCTGCTAAAAATAAGAATTTACTCACCGGTAATTCTATTTCTCGTAGTCCGTAGTGGATGCTGGGGACTCCGTCAGGACCATGGGGATTAGCGGCTCCGCAGGAGACAGGGCACAAAATTTAAAAGTTTGACCACTAGGTGGTGTGCACTGGCTCCTCCCCCTATGACCCTCCTCCAAGCCTCAGTTAGGATACTGTGCCCGGACGAGCGTACACAATAAGGAAGGATTTTGAATCCCGGGTAAGACTCATACCAGCCACACCAATCACACCGTACAACTTGTGATCTGAACCCAGTTAACAGTATGATAAACGTAGGAGCCTCTGAAAAGATGGCTCACAACAATAAACAACCCGATTTTTTTGTAACAATAACTATGTACAAGTATTGCAGACAATCCGCACTTGGGATGGGCGCCCAGCATCCACTACGGACTACGAGAAATAGAATTACCGGTGAGTAAATTCTTATTTTCTCTGACGTCCTAGTGGATGCTGGGGACTCCGTCAGGACCATGGGGATTATACCAAAGCTCCCAAACGGGCGGGAGAGTGCGGATGACTCTGCAGCACCGAATGAGAGAACTCCAGGTCCTCCTTAGCCAGGGTATCAAATTTGTAGAATTTTACAAACGTGTTCTCCCCTGACCACGTAGCTGCTCGGCAGAGTTGTAATGCCGAGACCCCTCGGGCAGCCGCCCAAGATGAGCCCACCTTCCTTGTGGAGTGGGCATTGACAGATTTAGGCTGTGGCAGGCCTGCCACAGAATGTGCCAGTTGAATTGTGCTACAAATCCAACGAGCAATCGTCTGCTTAGAAGCAGGAGCACCCAGCTTGTTGGGTGCATACAGTATAAACAGCGAGTCAGATTTTCTGACTCCAGCCGTCCTTGAAATATATATTTTCAATGCTCTGACAACGTCCAGCAACTTGGAATCCTCCAAATCGCTAGTAGCCGCAGGCACCACAATAGGCTGGTTCAGGTGAAACGCTGACACCACCTTAGGAAGAAACTGAGGACGCGTCCTCAATTCTGCCCTGTCCGAATGGAAAATCAGATATGGGCTTTTATACGATAAAGCCGCCAATTCCGACACTCTCCTGGCTGAAGCCAGGGCCAGTAGCATGGTTACTTTCCATGTAAGATATTTCAAATCCACCGATTTGAGTGGCTCAAACCAATGGGATTTGAGAAAATCCAAAACTACATTGAGATCCCACGGTGCCACTGGGGGCACAACCGGGGGCTGTAAATGTAGTACTCCTTTTACAAAAGTCTGAACTTCAGGAACTGAAGCCAATTCTTTTTGGAAGAAAATCGACAGGGCCGAAATTTGAACCTTAATGGACCCTAATTTGAGGCCCATAGACAATCCTGTTTGCAGGAAATGTAGGAATCGACCCAGTTGAAATTCCTCCGTCGGGGCCCTCCTGGCCTCACACCACGCCACATATTTTCTCCAAATGCGGTGATAATGTTGTGCAGTCACCTCCTTCCTGGCTTTGACCAGGGTAGGGATGACCTCTTCCGGAATGCCTTTTTCCCTTAGGATCCGGCGTTCAACCGCCATGCCGTCAAACGCAGCCGCGGTAAGTCTTGGAATAGACACGGTCCCTGCTGAAGCAGATCCCTTCTTAGAGGTAGAGGCCACGGATCTTCCGTGAGCATCTCCTGAAGTTCCGGGTACCAAGTCCTTCTTGGCCAGTCCGGAGCCACTAGTATCGTTCTTACTCCCCTTTGCCGTATAATTCTCAGTACCTTGGGTATGAGAGGCAGAGGAGGGAACACATACACTGACTGGTACACCCATGGTGTTACCAGAGCGTCCACAGCTATTGCCTGAGGGTCTCTTGACCTGGCGCAATACCTGTCCAGTTTTTTGTTGAGGCGGGACGCCATCATGTCCACCATTGGTCTTTCCCAATGGACCACAATCATGTGGAAGACTTCTGGATGAAGTCCCCTCTCTCCCGGGTGAAGATCGTGTCTGCTGAGGAAGTCTGCTTCCCAGTTGTCCACTCCCGGGATGAACACTGCTGACAGTGCTATCACATGATTTTCTGCCCAGCGAAGAATCCTTGCAGCTTCTGCCATTGCCCTCCTGCTTCTTGTGCCGCCCTGTCTGTTTACGTGGGCGACTGCCGTGATGTTGTCCGACTGGATCAACACCGGCTGACCCTGAAGCAGAGGTTTTGCCAGGCTTAGAGCATTGTAGATTGCTCTTAGTTCCAGTATATTTATGTGAAGAGACGTTTCCAGGCTTGACCACACGCCCTGGAAGTTTCTTCCCTGTGTGACCGCTCCCCAGCCTCTCAGGCTGGCATCCGTGGTCACTAGGACCCAGTTCTGTATGCCGAATCTGCGGCCCTCTAACAGATGAGCACTCTGCAACCACCATAGCAGAGACACCCTTGTCCTTGTCGACAATTTTATCCGCTGATGCATCTGCAGATGCGATCCGGACCATTTGTCCAGCAGATCCCACTGAAAAATTTGTGCATGGAATCTGCCGAATGGAATCGCTTCGTAAGAAGCCACCATTTTTCCCAGGACTCTTGTGCATTGATGCACAGACACTCTCCCTGGTTTTAGGAGGCTCCTGACGAGTTCGGATAACTCCCTGGCTTTCTCCTCCGGAAGAAATACCTTTTTCTGAACAGTGTCCAGAATCATCCCTAGGAACAGCAGACGTGTCGTCGGGATCAGTTGGGATTTTGGAAAATTCAGAATCCACCCGTGCTGTTGGAGCACTACTTGGGTTAGTGCTACTCCGACTTCCAGCTGTTCTCTGGATCTTGCCCTTATCAGGAGATCGTCCAAGTAAGGGATAATTAATACGCCTTTTCTTCGAAGAAGGATCATCATTTCGGCCATTACCTTGGTAAAGACCCGGGGTGCCGTGGACAATCCAAATGGCAGCGTCTGAAACTGATAATGACAGTTTTGTACCACGAACCTGAGGTACCCTTGGTGTGAAGGGCAAATTGGGACATGAAGGTAAGCATCCTTGATGTCCAAGGACACGATAAAGTCCCCTTCTTCCAGATTCGCTATCACTGCTCTGAGTGACTCCATCTTGAACTTGAATTTTTGTATGTACAGGTTCAGAGATTTCAGATTTAGAATAGGTCTTACCGAGCCGTCCGGCTTCGGTACCACAAATAGCGTGGAGTAATACCCCTTTCCCTGTTGTAGAAGGGGTACCTTGACTATCACCTGCTGAGAATACAGCTTGTGAATGGCTTCCAATACCGTCGCCCTGTCGGAGGGTGACGTTGGCAAAGCAGACTTTAGGAACCGGCGAGGGGGAGACTTCTCGAATTCCAACCTGTAACCCTGAGATACTACCTGCAGGATCCAGGGGTCCACCTGAGAGTGAGCCCACTGTGCGCTGAAATTCTTGAGGCGACCCCCCACCGCCCCTGAGTCCGCTTGTAAGGTCCCAGCGTCATGCTGAGGCCTTTGCAGAAGCCGGGGAGGACTTCTGCTCCTGGGAAGGAGCTGCTTGCTGCAGTCTCTTACCCTTTCCTTTGCCTCGGGGCAAATATGAATGTCCTTTTGCTCGCTTGTTCTTATAGGAACGAAAGGACTGCGGCTGAAAAGACTGCGTCTTTTTCTGCTGGGAGGTGACCTGAGGTAAAAAGGTGGATTTCCCGGCTGTTGCCGTGGCCACCAGATCCGATAGACCGACCCCAAATAATTCCTCCCCCTTATACGGCAATACTTCCATATGCCGTTTGGAATCCGCATCACCTGACCACTGTCGCGTCCATAAACTTCTTCTGGCAGATATGGACATCGCACTTACTCTTGATGCCAGAGTGCAAATATCTCTCTGTGCATCTCGCATATATAGAAATGCATCCTTTAAATGCTCTATAGTCAGTAAAATACTGTCCCTATCCAGGGTATCAATATTTTCAGTCAGTGACTCCGACCAAGCCACCCCAGCACTGCACATCCAGGCTGAGGCGATTGCTGGTCGCAGTATAACACCCGTATGTGTGTATATACTTTTTAGTGTATTCTCCAGTCTCCTATCAGCTGGATCCTTGAGGGCGGCCGTCTCTGGCGACGGTAACGCCACTTGCTTTGATAAGCGTGTGAGCGCCTTATCTACCCTAGGGGGTGTTTCCCAGCGCGCCCTAACCTCTGGCGGGAAAGGGTATAATGCCAATAACTTCTTTGAAATTAGCAGTTTTCTATCGGGGGTAACCCACGCTTCATCACACACTTCATTCAATTCCTCTGATTCAGGAAAAACTACCGGTAGTTTTTTCACACCCCACATAATACCCCTTTTTGTGGTACTTGCAGTATCAGAGATATGCAAAACCTCCTTCATTGCCGTGATCATATAACGTGTGGCCCTACTGGAAAATACGTTTGTTTCTTCACCGTCGACACTGGATTCGGTGTCCGTGTCTAGGTCTGTGTCGACCGACTGAGGTAAAGGGCGTTTTACTGCCCCTGACGGTGTTTGAGACGCCTGGACAGGTACTAACTGGTTTGCCGGCCGTCTCATGTCGTCAACCGACCTTTGCAGCGTGCTGACAGTATCACGTAATTCCATAAATAAAGCCATCCATTCTGGTGTCGACTCCCTAGGGGGTGACATCACCATTACAGGCAATTGCTCCGCCTCCACACCAACATCGTCCTCATACATGTCGACACATGCGTACCGACACACAGCAGACACACCGGGAATGCTCTGATAGAAGACAGGACCCCACTAGCCCTTTGGGGAGACAGAGGGAGAGTTTGCCAGCACACACCCAAGCGCTATAAATATATAGGGACAACCTTAAATAAGTGTGTTCCCCTTATAGCAGCTCAAATATTGTTAATATCGCCAAATAAGTGCCCCCCCTCTCTGTTTTTACCCTGTTTCTGTAGTGCAGTGCAGGGGAGAGCCTGGGAGCCTTCCTAGCAGCGGAGCTGTGTAGGAAAATGGCGCTGTGTGCTGAGGAGAATAGGCCCCGCCCCCTTTTCGGCGGGCTTCTTCTCCCGGTTTTTCTGAAAACCTGGCAGGGGTTAAATACATCCATATAGCCCCAGGGGCTATATGTGATGTATTTTAGCCAGAATAGGTATTTCTCATTGCTGCCCAGGGCGCCCCCCCCAGCGCCCTGCACCCTCAGTGACCGTTGGTGTGAAGTGTGCTGAGAGCAATGGCGCACAGCTGCAGTGCTGTGCGCTACCTCATGAAGACTGAGAAGTCTTCAGCCGCCGGTTTCTGGACCTCTTCTCTTTTCGGCATCTGCAAGGGGGTCGGCGGCGAGGCTCCGGTGACCCATCCAGGCTGCACCTGTGATCGTCCCTCTGGAGCTAATGTCCAGTAGCCTAAGAAGCCAATCCATCCTGCACGCAGGTGAGTTCACTTCTTCTCCCCTAAGTCCCTCGATGCAGTGAGCCTGTTGCCAGCAGGACTCACTGTAAAATAAAAAACCTAATAAAACTTTTACTCTAAGCAGCTCAGGAGAGCCACCTAGATTGCACCCTTCTCGGCCGGGCACAAAAATCTAACTGAGGCTTGGAGGAGGGTCATAGGGGGAGGAGCCAGTGCACACCACCTAGTGGTCAAACTTTTAAATTTTGTGCCCTGTCTCCTGCGGAGCCGCTAATCCCCATGGTCCTGACGGAGTCCCCAGCATCCACTAGGACGTCAGAGAAATGCCTTTTAAGTCATCCCTCCAGTGCGTGCAGCTTGTGTCACATACAAGAGAATTTCGGACTTTGAATATAATGAAACTGTCGCATTCAGTAAGAAACTGAAGTTCCCTCAATATTACTACTCAAGTGTAAGCTGCCAGAGAAACCATGGGAATCCAGGAGCAGTCTGGGAATCCAGGGAGAATCCAGGTCCATCTCAGAAGAACAGAGGGAGTCTAAGGACCTAATACAGTAAGGATTGCAAATTCTGCTAAGTAGCAGAATTTGCAATCCTTTGGATCGCATGATGGGGGCCGCCCAGTATGCTAACAGCCGGCTCTCCACTTAGCTGCGCCCGCAGAAGGCCCGATCGCAGCGGCTGCGTGTGACGTCACGCAGCTGCCCTGATCACGCCCCCTGTTTGCCTGGCCCCGCCCTCCGGCTTGGAAACAGAGCGTGCCCCCCCCCCCTCTACAAACACCTCTGCTTGATTAACAGGCAGAGACGATCGCATTTTCTGCGGGACGCCTGTTGCATGTACAGTACTACAGCTAATGGGTGAGCGGGATTTAAAGTCACTGGAGAACTATTGAGGCCTTTCTTATGTTTAAAGAACCCTCCAGGTTTCCAGGCCTGGACCTGTCCAATCTGCCACAGTACCAACCACTGATCTGATGTCCAGTACTGTAGCTATGCCGTGGCCCTGGCGGCCTAATTCAGAGATGGATGAGATCATTGCATACGCAGTCAGATTTGCGTCCATCTCCTCACATGCTGGGCCGCCCAGCACAGGGCAAGGCTGTCCAGTATGTGTGACTGGCCGCCTCCCAGTGCGCATGCAATTAGATTGCGGATGCATCAAACTAAGGTTAACCCCAGGCAGCGCATTCAGGCTGTCGCCTGTCATTTTTTTAATTGGAGCGGTTGCGTGACGTCACTCAGCTGCCCCGAAAACTGTCACAGCATGCCCCCATTAGGCCCACCCCCTGATGCCACTTCGGTGCCCCAAGAACACCCACCGCTACCAATCATCTTGCGGCCGCATCCTCCCTGGATGTGGCCGCAAGAAGGGTTGGACACACGCACTGTGGCCAGTGTGCAGATCAGATGGATGAGTGGCTGCGTCCATTTCTAAATCAGCCCCTTAGACCGCTGGAACGATTCCTTCCCTCACCCTTATTGTCCAAAGGAATACTGGGCCCTTTTCCATTGCACTTCTTATCTCTATTCTTGTTCCGGGAACTTTTTGGTTTTAGATAACCTTGAGTTATTATATTAACTGGGTAGGCTTCCCACATCATTATCTTCTACTAGTTGTTAATAGAACTACCACTCCCATCTTCATTATCTTCTTTGTAATAAGAACAAGGGTAGCAGCCGCCACTGATCTCAACAATTCAACAATTCCACTGATCTGGTGCTGGCTTGAGATTCTTTATCTGCACTCCTTTCCCCCTAGCCTTTTCTTGTTCTCTTCCTCTACATTCCCTTCACCATCCCTAGTCCTTTTTACCATATACAGAAAATATACTTCAACTAGTGTTTTTTTCATCAACAGCTGATATATATCAACACTCACCCCATCCATTCATTATAGGTACAGTGTAACATGAGTTATTTTAGTTACCCGACAAGATGTACGCATTTTTTCCACACCTGCCTTTTGCAAAATAAGAATGCTTTCAAAAATAGAAGTGTTAATAGTTTATTTTTTATCAATTAACAAAATGCAAAGTGAATGAACAGAAGAGAAATCTAAACCAAAGCAATATTTGGCGATGGCCACCCTTTGCCTTCAAAACTGCATGATATTGAGATCAGGGCTCTATGGGAGCCATATCATCACTTCCAGGACTCCTTGTTCTTCTTTACCCGAAGATAGTTCTTAATGTTTAGGGTTTTTGTCCTGCTGCAGAATACTTTTGGAGCCAATAAGACGCCTCCCTGATGATATTGCACAATGGATAACTTAAAGATTAGAACCATATACACGTCTAGACATGTAGCAATCATGAATAATGGCCCTCATTCCGAGTTGATCGCTCGCTAGCTGATTTTAGCAGCAGTGCAAACGCTAAGCCGCCACCCTCTGGGAAAGTAGCTTAGCAGAAGTGCGACCGAAAGGTTAGCAGAACTGCTCGTAAAAATTTTCATGCAGTTTGAGTGGCTCGAAACCTACTCCTACCTTGCGATCACTGCACAGTTTAGTTCTTGGTTTGACGTCACAAACATCAGTGGCGCACCCAGGGGGGGTTTCCGAGTACCCAGAACCCCCCCCACTAAAAAAAATATTTTTATTTTTTTTAAACAGCTGCATGAGTATTATTAATGGCTGTCTAGCGTCCTCTGCAGCCTGCTGTCTTCCTGGTGGCACTTGTAAGTGCAATAGAAGTTTACTTTATTTTAATTATAGTACATATATATCCATGTGCATACATATATACACATGTATATAAATACATACATATAAACACACACACACATGATATATATATATTATATATATATATATATATATATATACATGTGTGTGTGTATATATATATATATATATATATGTGTACTGTATGTGTGTGTACACATATATATATATGCATGTTTAATATGCTATGTATATGTGTCTATGTATATATATGTATGTATGTATATATATATATATATATATATGTATGTATATATATATGTATGTGTGTATATGTATATATATATATATATATATATATATATATATATATATAGATAGAAAAGTTTGGATCAAAAGTATGGTTGGTGCGCTACTTCCCTTCTTAACCAGTATAGTATATTCAGAAAATGTCTTAGATTTATCAAACTTGCACTCTGGTTCCACAGGATGCCCTGCAGACGGCAGCTCAGTCCTTCAAGGTGTCACTAGGTTTAGTGACAAATAAATCTGGAGAAACAAGGAGGGGACAAGCGCCTAATAGTGCAGTAACTTCACACCAATTTTGGTTATTTACAATTAAGTGTCTATAGGTAATCTGCGTACCGGAAATTTGATTTTTAGTAGGCACATCAAAATTATAGCAGCTGATTCCTCCAATTGATTATCTGCACCACAACTGGTCACCAGGTTGAGCGTCAATGGATATCTCAATGAGGATATCTTCCAGTCGGTCTATTCGCAGGAAAGCGGGTCTGTAATCAACCAGAACGAGAGACGCCTCTCATAGTGCAGAAATTACTTTTCAAATATATTGGGGTTCACACAAATCGATTGGTGTTTATATTATGGTACGCTTAATACCTAACAGCATTTCATTAAAGGTCTTTTTCAAGAATGATCGTCCCCCGTGGAGATCGAAAATACCACACTTCGTAATTCGCCGTGCATAAATGAGAATCACAGGCTAAAAAACATAGGTTTTAATTCATATACTAAGAGTGGTCATAAAAATACTTTTAAAAAAGAAAAAAGTTCATAAAGCTTATCTGGATAATCCGATATTTTTTCAAGCAGTCCGGGGTATGTCCACCGTGAATGCCCGGGTCAGGGGTGTTCAGAACAGGTCCTCAACGCGTTTCACCTATCAAGGCTTCCTCAGGAGTGTCTATAGGGACTAGCCATGTTTTTCCTGTTTTTATCCCCTTTTGTGATCAATGGGTGGCACCCAATTATGGCCCTCATTCCGAGTTGATCGGTCGCAATGCGAATGTAGCAGAGTTACACACGCTAAGCCGCCGCCTACTGGGAGTGTATCTTAGCTTCTTAAAAGTGCGACCGAAGTAATCGCAATATTGCGATCACAAACCTCGTAGCAGTTTTGGAGTAGCTTCAGACTTACTCTGCCTGTGCGATCAGTTCAGTGCTTGTCGTTCCTGGTTGACGTCACAAACACACCCAGCGTTCGCCCAGGCCCTCCCACCGTTTCTCCGGCCACTCCTGCGTTTTTTCCGGAAACGGTAGCGTTTTCAGCCACACGCCCCTAAAACGCCGTGCTTCCGCCCAGTAACACCCATTTCCTGTCAATCACATTACGATCGCCGGAGCGATGAAAAAGCCGTGAGTAAAATTACTTTCTTCATAGCAAAGTTACTTGGCGCAGTCGCAGTGCGAACATTGCGCATGCGTACTAAGCGGATTTTCATTGCGATGCGATGAAAAATACCGAGCGAACAACTCGGAATGAGGGCCTATGTAAATTACTTCCGGTTGGGACATCCCGCCGGAAGTGTCAAAAGAAATAGATTGTGGCTATACAGAGTAATTATCAACAGAATATACTTCTTGACATTGAGAAACAGTAAGTTTTATAACAATAATAGCTTGTAGGAGCAATATATTTATGTTGCTATTAACCGGAAATCGCGATGACCGTGTTTCCGGAAATGACGCACCGGAAGTAGAGATTCCGGAAGTACATACCCGGCCAATTGTCTGGTTATACTGTTGAGGTCACACCATGCGTAGCGGCCACGTGACCGGAAGTGACATGCCCGACGCGGCACCCCCGGAAGAGTCCGCAAACAGAACGAAACCAAACTTGCTCACGTGGAACGCAAAACACATCCAACAATGCACATCCAGTGTGAATCACACACAAAGATGTATATATCGATTCACAGACAGCTACAGGGCAAACATAATATATGTGTTGCGCTAGTTAAATATACAAATGTATTTACATACATAAATAGAGGAAATCAATAACCGGAAGTGAGGTCTTTGTTGACAAATTGAACCGCAAAATGGAACGCAATTCTAATAAACATAAATTCATATTCCTATATATTATCTCAATAAAAAATGTTTTTTACACATAAAATAAATGATTAAAAATAGGTTACATTAGAATATATATGTTGTACTGTATAAGATAGACATTGGTAATATTTTTTGCACTTACATATGATTAAAAATAGATGGCAACATTTTAACCCATAAGTGAATCTTTAAACTACAGTGGTTGAGACATAGTGCTTGGTACATGGGTCTCAATACTTTAAATATCCATAAAGAAATAATATTTAGCTGGATAAAGAGAGTATAAATCAGTATAAATGAGGTACTGATTTGAGTGTAATGTTATGAAGTTAGAGAAAAGGAGCTATTTCATATCCTTCATTGTGACCTAACGGGCTTAGTGTGTTTAAAGTGAATATCCAATACATTTCTCGTTGGGATAGCAGTTTAGGAAGATCTCCACCTCTTGTTCCTAATGTAACTTTTTCCAGGCCTTTGAATGTGAAAGTATCTGTATTGGATGAATGATGAGTACGAAAATGGTTTGATAGAGGATGACTCTCAACTTTGTTTTTGATGTTGCGGAGGTGTTCCTGTACCCTCAATTTAAGAGGTCGCTTGGTCTTGCCGACGTATTTGAGTCCACATCCACATTCCGCCAAGTAAATTACAGATGTTGTGTTGCAGTTGATAAATTGTTTTATTTTGAATTCTTTTTTGTTTGCTGAGTCTTGAAAAGTCTTTCTATTAGGGTGCACAAATTTGCAGACGATACATCTTCCACATTTATATGTTCCTGTACAACTGGGCATGGTCTGGGTACTCTTTTTTTGTTTTTAGCTGACTTGGAGCAAGAATTTCTTTCAGGTTTCTTGATTATTTGAATATAATTTCCGGACGGTCTGGTAATATTTGATTCAATACAGGATCCATCTTTAGAATGTGCCAATGTTTAGTAAAGATGTTCCTGATCTTTTTCTCATTGCTGTTATATTGTGTAATGAAGGGAGCTATATATTTTTTCTTTTGGGTCCCCATCTTTATTTCCAAAAGATCTTTGTTCCAGATTCTTTCCTTTTTTCCGGGCAGTGTTGAGGATGCTTTCCGGATATCCACGTTCCCTGAATCTGTTTAAATATATTTCTGATTGTTCTTCATAGGTATCTGAATTTGTGCAATTGCGTTTAATTCGGTATAATTGTGAATATGGCATGTTATTCTTCCAGTTGGTGGTGTGGGCACTATTATAGTGCAGGTAACTGTTTGTATCCACTGATTTAATGTAATTTTTAGTGATAATCTTATTTCCTTCAGTGGAAAGTACCAGATCCAAAAATTCCACCTGAGTTTTACTGCTCATGTACGTGAATTTCAGATTGAAGTTATTATTTTGTAACAGCTCCATGAATTCGGTGAATGATTCTTCCGTTCCTTCCCAGATTAAGATGATGTCGTCAATGTATCTTTTATAAAGACGGATGTTGGTGTGGAAGAGGGGGTTATTAAAAATATGTTGTTCTTCCCACATACCCATTAGTATGTTAGCGTAACTTGGTGCAAATACTGTGCCCATTGCAGTGCCGCGGGTCTGTATGTAGAATTGATCTAAGAATTTGAAATAGTTATGGGTTAAAATGAAGTGGATGAGTTGACAGATGAATTTTTTTATGTGGTTCTGTGATTTCCGAATCCTTCTCCAGTATTTTTGAACACGCTTCAATTCCTTTATCGTGTATGATACTGGTATACAACGATTGAACGTCTATGGTGGTCCAAATGAAGTTTTCTTTCCATTCAAAATTCCTCAGAAGATTCAAGATGCTGGTAGTATCTTTTAAAAAAGCCGGTAATCCAGTGACATGGGGTTTGAGAAACACGTCTACATATTCAGATAAATGTGAAGTCAGCGATTCAATGCCGGCTATTATTGGTCTCCCGGGAGGTGATTTTAGATCCTTATGTATTCATGGAGCTGTTACAAAATAATAACTTCAATCTGAAATTCACGTACATGAGCAGTAAAACTCAGGTGGAATTTTTGGATCTGGTACTTTCCACTGAAGGAAATAAGATTATCACTAAAAATTACATTAAATCAGTGGATACAAACAGTTACCTGCACTATAATAGTGCCCACACCACCAAATGGAAGAATAACATGCCATATTCACAATTATACCGAATTAAACGCAATTGCACAAATTCAGATACCTATGAAGAACAATCAGAAATATATTTAAACAGATTCAGGGAACGTGGATATCCGGAAAGCATCCTCAACACTGCCCGGAAAAAAGGAAAGAATCTGGAACAAAGATCTTTTGGAAATAAAGATGGGAACCCAAAAGAAAAAATATATAGCTCCCTTCATTACACAATATAACAGCAATGAGAAAAAGATCAGGAACATCTTTACTAAACATTGGCACATTCTAAAGATGGATCCTGTATTGAATCAAATATTACCAGACCGTCCGGAAATTATATTCAAAAAATCAAGAAACCTGAAAGAAATTCTTGCTCCAAGTCAGCTAAAAACAAAAAAGAGTACCCAGACCATGCCCAGTTGTACAGGAACATATAAATGTGGAAGATGTATCGTCTGCAAATTTGTGCACCCTAATAGAAAGACTTTTCAAGACTCGGCAAACAAAAAAGAATAGAATTCAAAATAAAACAATTTATCAACTGCAACACAACATCTGTAATTTACTTGGCGGAATGTGGATGTGGACTCCAATACGTCGGCAAGACCAAGCGACCTCTTAAATTGAGGGTACAGGAACACCTCCGCAACATCAAAAACAAAGTTGAGAGTCATCCTCTATCAAACCATTTTCGTACTCATCATTCATCCAATACAGATACTTTCACGTTCAAAGGCCTGGAAAAAGTTACATTAGGAACAAGAGGTGGAGATCTTCCTAAACTGCTATCCCAACGAGAAATGTATTGGATATTCACTTTAAACACACTAAGCCCGTTAGGTCACAATGAAGGATATGAAATAGCTCCTTTTCTCTAACTTCATAACATTACACTCAAATCAGTACCTCATTTATACTGATTTATACTCCCTTTATCCAGCTAAATATTATTTCTTTATGGATATTTAAAGTATTGAGACCCATGTACCAAGCACTATGTCTCAACCACTGTAGTTTAAAGATTCACTTATGGGTTAAAATGTTGCCATCTATTTTTAATCATATGTAAGTGCAAAAAATATTACCAATGTCTATCTTATACAGTACAACATATATATTCTAATGTAACCTATTTTTAATCATTTATTTTATGTGTAAAAAACATTTTTTATTGAGATAATATATAGGAATATGAATTTATGTTTATTAGAATTGCGTTCCATTTTGCGGTTCAATTTGTCAACAAAGACCTCACTTCCGGTTATTGATTTCCTCTATTTATGTATGTAAATACATTTGTATATTTAACTAGCGCTACACATATATTATGTTTGCCCTGTAGCTGTCTGTGAATCGATATATACATCTTTGTGTGTGATTCACACTGGATGTGCATTGTTGGATGTGTTTTGCGTTCCACGTGAGCAAGTTTGGTTTCGTTCTGTTTGCAGACACTTCCGGGGGTGCCGCGTCGGGCATGTCACTTCCGGTCACGTGGCCGCTACGCATGGTGTGACCTCAACAGTATAACCAGACAATTGGCCGGGTATGTACTTCCGGAATCTCTACTTCCGGTGCATCATTTCCGGAAACACGGTCATCGCGCTTAACGCGATTTCCGGTTAATAGCAACATAAATATATTGCTCCTACAAGCTATTATTGTTATAAAACTTACTGTTTCTCAATGTCAAGAAGTGTATTCTGTTGATAATTACTCTGTATAGCCACAATCTATTTCTTTTGACACTTCCGGCGGGATGTCCCAACCGGAAGTAATTTACATAATTGGGTGCCACCCATTGATCACAAAAGGGGATAAAAACAGGAAAAACATGGCTAGTCCCTATAGACACTCCTGAGGAAGCCTTGATAGGTGAAACGCGTTGAGGACCTGTTCTGAACACCCCTGACCCGGGCATTCACGGTGGACATACCCCGGACTGCTTGAAAAAATATCGGATTATCCAGATAAGCTTTATGAACTTTTTTCTTTTTTAAAAGTATTTTTATGACCACTCTTAGTATATGAATTAAAACCTATGTTTTTTAGCCTGTGATTCTCATTTATGCACGGCGAATTACGAAGTGTGGTATTTTCGATCTCCACGGGGGACGATCATTCTTGAAAAAGACCTTTAATGAAATGCTGTTAGGTATTAAGCGTACCATAATATAAACACCAATCGATTTGTGTGAACCCCAATATATTTGAAAAGTAATTTCTGCACTATGAGAGGCGTCTCTCGCTCTGGTTGATTACAGACCCGCTTTCCTGCGAATAGACCGACTGGAAGATATCCTCATTGAGATATCCATTGACGCTCAACCTGGTGACCAGTTGTGGTGCAGATAATCAATTGGAGGAATCAGCTGCTATAATTTTGATGTGCCTACTAAAAATCAAATTTCCGGTACGCAGATTACCTATAGACACTTATATATGTGTAGAGATATATATGTAGAGATATATATGTAGAGATATATATGTAGAGATATATATATACATACACACACACACACACACACACACACACACACACACACACACACACACACACACTAGTTTTACGGACCCAGCATATACTGGGTCACCTCAGTCCCCACCCCCGTGATTGGCTCCGCCCAGTTCTGGAAACCCCCCCCATGCAAATCCTGCATTTGCCACTGAACATGCCCTGCGTTCGGCCAGCCACTCCTGCGTTTTAACCTGACACGCCTGCGTTTTTTAGCCTACTCCCGGAAAACGGTCAGTTACCACCCAGAAACACCCACTTCCTGTCAATCACTCACCGATCAACAGAGCGACTAAAAAGAGTAGCTCGACCTTGTGTAAAAACTGCATAGTTTTGTGTGAAAGTACTTCGCGTGTGCGTACTGCGGCCCATATGCATGCGCAGAACAGCCGATTTTTAGCCTGATCGCTGTGCAGCGAAAAACGGCAGATAGCGATCAACTCGGAATGACCCCCTATATTCCTTGGATTCCACCATCCCATAGCATATCTCATCTGTAGGACACAGGGGTTTGGTTAAGCCAGTGGTTCCCCAACTTTTTGGAATCGTGGCGCCCTAGAGTATCAGAATTTTTTTCAGGCTCCGCTAGGCCCAAGGTTTCTTATTAAGAACTTTAGAAAAATATAATAAATTAAATAAATTGTGCTTATATGTCATCCTTAGGTTAAATGATGTGGTGAAGGAAAAGATTTGCTCCTGTTTGTCCACATATTTTATGATTGGCAGCCACCAGCACCATAAATAATTTGAATTGGTCCTGGACCACCAACTCAGGGTGCCCCTGCAAGTGTCCTGAGGAACCCCAGGGAGCCTAGGCACACAGTTTGGCATAAAAGAGGACAGTGGCCACAGCTGGGTGCAGATATAACTACACAGAGATATTTCACAGGTGCTTCTCTTGGGGAATGTTTAGTTTTGTTATCAGATTTTTTTTAATTTTATTAACTTGTGGTTATGACCCAACCACAACTGAACCACTTGCCTGGAGTAGACACATAAGATGCGACCACACCAGGCTACGTTTTCCTTGACCAGTCACAAACTACCAATCTCAGAGGCACCTCTGCTTCCTGGTTTCCTCCCCCAGTGCCTGCCGTACAGCTAATCACCTCAGATCGGGCAGCCCGGCAGCACCCCCCACCCAGAGAATAGCAGCCACTGGGGATATGTAAAGCAAGCAGCCCATACCTTCCCTGTGCACACCTGGTGGCTGCAGAGTGGAGAAACCGCCGAAAAAATGTAAAGTATAAAGATGTTCTGATCATCGGTGGACCAATATAACGGCCATCGATGTTTGAACTGCTGTTTATAAAAAAATATTTAAAAATATATATTTTTTTTAATAAAATCGTGTTGTATATGTTTTGACAAATTACAATTTCTCAGTGGTTTGTTTTTTTTGGAAAAAATGTTACCCAGTTAAGTGATTTAATCACCACAACCTGCAATAACTTTTTTAAAATAATTTCTTTTTCTTTTTGTGTTTTAGGCAGGAAAGTGTGGAAAGATATTGTCTGTTTGTAGCTACAGTATCTATCAATGACTCCTGCAGCTCCCTGCCCTTTTCCTGTCCCTTCTACATGCTAAGCACACGCCAAAAAGAAATGAAAGTACACGGTGGATGCAGGGCCGGTGCAAGGTTTCTTGACACCCTAGGCAAAATTTCAGCCTGCTGCCCCCCCCCCCCCCCCCCCCCAATCCCACTCCAATCCACACACTGGGGGTCATTCCGAGTTGTTCGCTCGCAAGCTGCTTTTAGCAGCTTTGCACACGCTAAGCCGCCGCCTACTGGGAGTGAATCTTAGCTTATCAAAATTGCGAACGAAAGATTAGCAGAATTGCGAACAGACACTTCTTAGCAGTTTCTGAGTAGCTCCACACTTACTCGGCATCTGCGATCAGTTCAGTGCTTGTCGTTCCTGGTTTGACGTCACAAACACACCCAGCGTTCGCCCAGACACTCCTCCGTTTCTCCAGCCACTCCCGCGTTTTTCCCAGAAACGGTAGCGTTTTTTCGCACACACCCATAAAACGGCCAGTTTCCGCCCAGAAACACCCACTTCCTGTCAATCACATTACGATCACCAGAACGAAGAAAAAACCTCGTAATGCCGTGAGTAAAATACCTAACTGCATAGCAAATTTACTTGATGCAGTCGCACTGCGGACATTGCGCATGCGCATTAGCAACTAATCGCTCCGTTGCGAGAAAATAACGAGCGAACAACTCGGAATGACCCCCACTGAGTCTTAGTACATACAGGACATGCGGTATAACCCCAAAAATTTGTTTTTATTGCATTTTCCTGTTTGTACATCCTGTCCAGCTGACTCTTAGGGGGATATTAAATTAGTGCCAAGTTTTCCGACAGTTGGAAAATCAGCACTAATTTGTCCGTTGGGTATTCAATAGCAGGCGTTTTCGACAGGTTTTGCTCCATTTTCGACGTGCCTTTTAATAAAATTTATTTGTTGAATCGGCATGGTTAAAAACGGATCAAAAAACTGTTGAAAACACCTGCAAATTCAACAAATTTTCTCCCGGGCGGATTTTTCGAAAAGTTGAAAAATTGGAACGGGCTTTGAATAGGTTGATAGTGAATTCAACCTACAAAAGGACGATAAGTGCAATTTTTTTGCCTAAAAATTGCACTAATTGAATACCCCCCTTAGTGGGAACCTCAAGACAGATTGCTGCAGGTGTTCTACATATATATGTATGTAATTCCTTTCCCCCTTCCAGCAACCCTTCACCTTTACCTCTTATATATTGTAAGATCTACCCTCACCCCCTGCCCTTTACTGTATAGATTTAATGATCCGCCCCACCCCTTAAGTATTTCCCCCCTCCAGGGCAGGATTAAGACTGGTGGGGGCCCAGGGGCAACAAGGTTGTGGGTTCCCCCACCACTAAAATAGATGACAAACACCCCCCAACCCTCCCCCCTCGAAATACACAAACACACACTGAAACAAACCCCACCACACACACCTTTATCTGGACAGGACAGTACAGCGCAGCGCAAGTCCGCTGTGTGTGGTAGTCTCCTGGGTATGACCGCCATTTCAGGATGTGGGAGAGGGTACCGGAGCACTGGAGGAGGGATGGAGCGGGCAGCCTTCTGTTACAGGGAGCTGCAATGTGGGAGCGGGCAGCCTTCTGTTACAGGGAGCTGCAATGTGGGAGCGGGCAGCCTTCTGTTACAGGGAGCTGCAATGTGGGAGCGGGCAGAGGAGCAATGAAGGAGGAAGAGACTGCAGCCATCTGCTCCAGGAAATAGCATGTGGAGGCGGGAAGCGGAGCACCGGCTGCAGCGCACACACAGCAGCGGGCGATGGCACCTAACACCCACAGCTACAGTGGAAGCTGCTGCCTGAGCAGCCAGAGGGGAAGCTGCAAATAGCTGTGTGTGGGGGCCCCTAATATGTGTATGTATGGGCCCCCTCCCACCTCGACCCTTTATATATCAAATGAAGCTCTAATTTACCCAGAGAGCCCCCCCACCAAGCTTGCCCGTCTCTAGACATTTCTGAGCTCTCGCCACCATTGTGTCTGGTGGTGCAGAAGGAGGAACCCAACCCCCTTGAACACAGTGATCGCAGTGAGTCTATGAAGGGTACAGCTGGGGGGAGGGGGTTATATGTGTGATGCGATCGCATGGGGGTTGTTAACGCGAAGGGTGGGTGTAATATGCGGAGCGAGTTCGCGGGGGTGGGAGTATGACGAGTGTTGCTGGCTGCAGAGAGGAGCGGGAGACAGTTACTATAGCAACTGTAATAATAGCCGGCAGCACGCTGCTTACTCTATGTGCATAGAGTATTAGAGCCGCTGCCGATGGGTTACGCTCACACTGTCAGTTCTGCCTGCTGATAATAGATGGGCGGCTGCAGCATCCCTGCAGCACTGACAGTGTGAGTGGTACCCATCGGCAGCGGCTCTAATACTCTGTGCACATAGAGTAAGCAGCGTGCTGCTGGCTATTATTACAGTTGCTATAGCAACTGTCTCCCGCTCCTCTCTGCAGCCAGCAACACTCCTCTTCAGGAAGAGAAGGAGCTCAACAAAGGTAGTAGTAACGGAAGCATTCATCGGCAGCGTGAGCTGCCGCCCTCTAGTGGCCAGCGCCCATAGGCAGCTGCCTAAAGCTGCCTAGTGGTGGCGCCGGCCCTGGGTGGATGTAAAGTTCAGCACACACATATATAAAATATCGGAGGGTAATAGGGTCTCAGCTGCCGGAGGTGCGGGACTTTGGGCGAGAATGCACTCATTTTTAAAGCGGCAACCATTTACAAGGCAACAGCAACCTGGTTTTGCCAGAGATCTAAGTATACAGTCTGGCTGTATAAAACGTTGCACTGGCGATTTCCGATATCCTTCCTTCCTCATTTATACCTGCAGACCTTGTCTCGTTGGCTGCTATGCATACTTGCCTACTCTACCGGAATGGCCGGGAGGCTCCCGAAAATCGGGTGACCCTCCCGGCCCCCTGGAAGAGCAGGCAAGTCTCCCGATTTGAGGGGTCCCCCTGCCCGTCTGCCCACTTTGTGTGTAAAGTGGGCGGTCCGGGCAGTCGATGACGCGATTCTTGCTGAATCGGGTCATCATAGCCACGCCCCCTGCAGTGTAATGCCGGTGATCGCGGCATTACAGAGCGGGGGCGTGGCTTAAAGGAGGTGTCACCGTAACCCCGCCCCTGTCCCACCCTTGCTCCACCCCTGTCCCGCCTCCGGCCCACCCCCTCCTTACGTCAGAGCTCTCCCCGGCCCGCCTGTTGAGCCGACCTGGCTGCTCTCTCCTGCAGAGAGCAGCCAGAATGTCTGTAGGAGAGAGTATTGACTGCATAGGAGAGGAAAGAGTTAAACATCTGGGGAGGGGTGGACCTAGCTGTGAGGAAAGTACAGCCTTCTTTAGGGGGAGGGTTTGCTATATATAGGGAAGGAGAGGCCATCTTAAGTCTCTTGGTGATTTGCTTTCCCACCCTCCCGCCCTGGTATTAAGAATTTGTGGCACGTGGGCTTTGGCTTTAAGTTGTTGGCTGTTTTCGTTGGCTATTTATTGGCGGAAAAGAACGGCAGTTTTGTATTGTAGGGAAAACTGTAGTGTTTTTACAGTTTGTTGTGGTTTAGGTGCACTCACCTCCATCGACTTATGGCCGCTTGACCACCCGTCCGGGAAGGCAGCGGCAGGGCACCCAGGAGCGGTGGGTAGTCACTGTGGGGGTTGAGTTGTCACCTATTACCGGTTTATAGTAAATTTTAGTAAATTTATAGGGTTAGTTATTTAAAGTTAATTCAGATTAATTGAGCCGTTCTTTTGGGCCACCACCATATGCCAGCTGGAGCGGCATATTAAATTAATTTCTTTATTACAGGTTTCCTAATGGATAGGGACAAATAAATAGCTAGCAATTTTCTGCCAAAATTCAAGTCTCAGTGTCGTTATTTCTGGTTCTAGGTTATGAATGCTTTACTTTCAAAGAAAGGGGTCCACCAAATATCACTAAGATGTTTAAGTATGCTGCTATGGTCAGCTGACCCACCCTGAAACCGGATTGGCTCTTGCAGACCTGTGACCAAAAATCACCCGGCGCCGCTGAACAGAACTCTACTGAGCCTTGTGAAAAGCCTGTCACCTTGCCGGCCCCACCACCCACCGCACTCCGCCCGGCCGGACCATGACTAAGGATTACCATTCGCAAATGTACAGAAAGCATTTGGATACAACATTTAATATAAATACATTTCTTTATAACTCGATGAGATAAATAATACGGTAATTCTTTATAGATGGTGTGCTCTACAGTTCTATGCCGGCAGCCTGGATCAGAGATATTTGATTTATCTTATAAAAGTCAGATGTATAATTACACCACAGGACTGCTCCCAGCTGCCTTGTTGATAACCTGCCCACAAGCTAATCGTTGGAGATTGGTGTGATCTTTTATACCAACAGCATACAAACATCCATCTGCTGATAGCAAACCCTTTCACTAACAATCAATATTCTCACACAGGGGAAATAGAACACATGTATGCTTAGGTAAAATAAAATGGATTACACGTCTTAGAAAAAGTTGCGATTGTCACGTTTAGATTGTTATTTATGTCTGTTCTTGACTATTTTTCTGGGCAATTTCATGAAACTATGGCCATAGAACCTAACACATAAAAGTCGGCACGGGTACAAGATGTTGCCGTTATTAATCAGCGGATGTGCTTTATTTTGCAATGAGAGGAAAAGAGTTTGATTTGTGATCTAGGACTTCATAATAGGGCTCTTTAAATGGGACGCGGTTAAGATGCCGGATATCGGGTTCCCAGCAGTCGGAATGCCGAGGCCAGAATCCCGACAGCCATCACAATTCTGATGCCGGGATCCCGACAGGATCAGGAGACCGACCATAAGAATAGCAGGCGGGTCGGGGCTGGGGGGATAGGTTTAGGCACTAAGGGGGGTGGATTAGGGTTAAGCTGTGGGGGGTGGGGGTTAGGTTTTGGCACCACCAGGGAGAGGTCGGAGTCAGGCGCAAAGGGAGGTGGGTTAAGCTGTGGGGCGGTGGTTAGGTTTAGGCACCACCACGGGGAGGTTAGGGTCAGGCACTAAGGGGGGTGGTGGGGGGCGTTAGGCCGCAGGAAGAGAGAGTTTGGGATAGAGAAGAGGGTGGAACAGTCTTACCTCCACCCAGGCTCGGCAACAGGGGGGTACTAAGGGGACACCAGTAATGGGCCCCGAGGGTCAAAAGGGCCCGAGAGTCATGGACACAAAATATGGGACAGCAGCACCAATTGATACTTTTTTATAGTGCCCACTCCGCCCGCCAATTAACTAAAAATTGTCCGGCCGCACCATCCCCAATGCCTCCCCCCCCCCAATTACTTGTGACTTGGTCCATTCCCGTCGCGATGTCATTGCTGCACCAGCTCTTCCTGGTGTCTTGCCGCCGCAGAACAGCCGTGCACCCAGCAGGTGTACACAGCCTCCCGTGCAGCAGCCCACAGGCCCACCGCTGTCCCTACAGACATGAGAAACATGTCTCACCTCTGAGTCCCTTCTGGGTCCTGGCACCCTCACCACAGTATTATGATTTTTTAAGAAAATGTCAATCACTGGAACCGTGTGTGTGTGTATGTATGTATATATATATATATATATATATATATACATATACATATACATACAGATACATACAGATATCAGTGTACCGGGCCCCATGATTTCTGTTGCCGGCCCTGCCTGCACCCCTGTTGGCATTTTGAAAGATCAGGATGCCGGCGTCAGTATTCTGACCGCCGGCATTCTGTCCGCTGGGAAATCATACTAAAGCCCTTTAAACTATCAGTGTTCACTGACTGAAAACAATATTATGGGCAGGCTATCAATCATTTGCTATAAATCATTTGCATATAATAAAGCAATGGAAATCTAGGTGTTGTGATGTTAGTGTATTAGAATACTTAATATTTATACACTCCCTTACTAATATGTGTAAGCCTGAATCTTCAGTGATGGTCCCTAGGACCAGGGGGATGCTGGGAAGTGGGTGGTCCAGTGTGCAGTGTGCCTGGAGTTGATGATGGAATAAAACAGTACCGCAGTGACCTTACAGTTGTCGATGGTATTATTTGTCATACCTGCACGACTAAGAAAAACTATGCTGTGCAAGATACATGAAGGCCACTTAGGAGAAGAAAAATGTAAGCGGAGAGCGCGTGAAGTTATGTATTGGCCAAGAATGAACCAAGACATAGCACAGACTACAGCTACATGTGAATTATGTCTTATGTATAGACCAAAACAACAAGTTGAGCCACTGATACCTCACGCAGTGCCAGAGAGACCGTACCAGAAAGTTGGTGCAGATTTGTTTGATTGTGGTGGGAAAACGCACATTGTCATGGCTGATTATTACTCTAACTACCCTGAGGTGAAGACACTACATACAACTACTAGTAAAGCCGTAATCAATTGCATGAAGTCAACCTTTGCAAGGCATGGTGTTCCTATGGAAGTGCTCACTGACAATGGTCCTCCGTTTTCCAGTGCTGAATTTAGACAATTTGGTGATGAGTGGGAATTTGTCCATACTACGTCAAGTCCCCACTATCCACGCTCAAATGGGTTGGTGGAAAGTTCAGTAAAAACTGGAAAGAGTCTCATGAAAAAAAGCTGAAGAAGGTAAAGAAGATTTCTACAAAAGTCTTTTAATCTACAGCAGTACACCTTTACAGAATGGACTTTCTCCTGCACAAATGCTGATGGGAAGGAGGATTAGAGCAAATCTCCCGATACATGATGAACTGCTTAATACACATAACTCAGCGTTTGTCAGACTGAGTAAGGACAGGCGAAACAGAAACTGTTCCATGACAGGCGAACAAAAAAGCTTATCTGATCTAAAATCGGGTGACCAAGTCCGTCTCAGAGATCACAAGAAAGGTATTTGGGTGCAGAAAGGTATTGTGCAAGCACAAGTAGCACCAAGATCTTATAACATACGTACAGAGCGTGGAACGGAAGTAAGAAGAAATCGGGTGGATTTAAGATCTCAACCTAACCATAATGAAGACAACATGACTGAAGAATACCCTTCATCTGACATGTATGGTGATCCTCATAATGGTGAACAAACCACGATTCTTGAAAGGTCCAACATGGTCGATGACACACAGACTGTGTATGAAAGACCCAAAAGGGAAATACGCAGACCTGAGAGACTCATTGAAACGTGTTAGATGATGTTCTTAATATGACGTTGTTAATTTGTTGCATTGAAGCGTACAGGACTTATCTTTAAAGAAAAGAGGATGTGATGTTCGTGTATTAGAATGCTTAATATTTGTAGACACTCCCTTACTAATATGTGTAAGCCTGAATCTTCAGTGATAGTCCCTGGGACCAGGGGGATGCTGGGAAGTGGGTGGTCCAGTGTGCAGTGTGCCTGGAGTTGGTGATGGAATAAAACAGCACAGCAGTGAACTCACATGTCTCTGTATCCTTATGACTGGATTTACAAACATATGAACAAAAACAGGTGTTTGATTAAATTATCAGATAATATCTCAATGGGGTCATTCCGAGTTGTTCGCTCGCTAGCAGATTTTAGCAGCATTGCACACGCTAGGCCGCCGCCCTCTGGGAGTGTATCTTAGCAGAATTGCGAACGAAAGATTAGCAGAATTGCGAATAGAAAATTCTTAGCAGTTTCTGAGTAGCTCGAGACTTACTCCTACACTGCGATCAGCTCAGCCCGTTTTGTTGCGTTCGGCCAGCCACTCCCCCGTTTCTCCAGACACTCCCGCGTTTTATCCTGGCATGCCTGCGTTTTTCCGCACACTCCCAGAAAACGGTCAGTTTCCGCCCAGAAACACCCACTTCCTGACAATCACACTCCGATCACTTCAACAATGAAAAAATTTTGTGCGGACGTGAGTAAATCTACTAAGTTTTGTGCTAAAATACTTAGCGCATGCGCACTGCGTACCATGCGCATTTTTGCCTTATTCGCTCCATTGCAAAAATCGTCAACGAGCGAACAACTCTGAATGACCCCCAATATCAGGGTTAATAAAAATTAGTCAATTTATCAATCATAATTATCCCTCCATGATATGGTTACATTAAAACGCACAACAGCAAAGGTGATTCCGTTTCCGAAATAAGTAAAAAGGTTTGATTATTTATGCAGCTTTTGAGATATTGGGACAGATGTATTGAGCCTTGTAGAGAGAAAGTGGAGAGAGATGATACCAGACAATCGGCTCCTAACTGCCATTTTTCAAACACAGCCTGTAACATGGCAGTTAGGAGCTGATTGGCTGGTACTTTATCTCCGTCCACTTTATCTCTCTCTAGGGCTTAGTACACGTCCCCCAGTACCTCAAATTTCAGTTTTACATAAAAGTTTACCATGTTCATTACCCACTTGGTGATATTGGGGGTAATTCCAAGTTGATCGCAGCAGGAATTTGGTTAGCAGTTGGGCAAAACCATGTGCACTGCAGGGTAGGCAGATATAACATGTGCACAGAGAGTTAGATTTGGGTGTGGTGTGTTCAATCTGCAATCTAATTTGCAGTGTAAAAATAAAGCAGCCAGTATTTACCCTGCACAGAAACAAAATAACCCACCCAAATCTATCTCTCTCTGCACGTTATATCTGCCTCCCCTGCAGTGCACATGGTTTTGCCCAACTGCTAAAAAAATTTCCTGCTGCGATCAACTTGGAATTACCCCCATTGTTACCACAACATGGTGATTCCGTTACTTTATTTAAAAAAAAAAAATGTGGCAAGGTTACACAAATTGTCATACTGTTACTAAATGTACAGCATGTAGGTGTATCCACAGGATGTCCCCATCTTGCAATAAAATTGTCAAAATCTAGAGTTGATACTGGGAAGTGAATGAATTAATCTTGTGCGCACACACATAGTAACATGTCTCATGAATGGTGACTCTGTTACTGTGAAAGTAGGCTGATTTATCTAGGACAATTTAAAGCTAGGGTGGCCAGTCCCTGACCATTTTTTAAATCCCGGGAATCGGGATTGAAAAAAGGAGATTTATGGTAGACTCACCATAGTTAAATCTCTTTCTGCGAGGTACACTGGGTTCCACAGGGAATACATCAGGGTGTAGAGATGGATCTTGATCCAGAGGCACCAACAGGCTAAAGCTTTAGACCATGCATGTCCAAACTGCGGCCCTCCAGCTGTTGTGAAACTACATATCCCAGCATGCCCTGACACAGTTTTGCTGTCAGAGAATGCTAAAGCTGTGTCAGGGCATGCTGGGATGTGTAGTTTCACAACAGCTGGAGGGCCGCAGTTTGGACATGCCTGCTTTAGACTGTCCCAGGATGCATTGCGGGGCCTCATCTATAACCCCGCCTCCAGGCACTGTGAGCTCAGTTTTGTTAACCAGGCCAATGCAGAAGCAGGTAAAAGAGAAGGCAGATGTTAGTCACATAATGATAGAACCACGTTCTCACGACAGGAGAAGGGACTAGCGGCTAATGAGGGTCATTCCGACCCGTTCGCACACAGCGGTTTGTTGCTGCTGTGCGAACGGGTCTGGAATGCGCATGCGCAGTGGCCGCATTGCGCGTTCGCGTTGTTACATCGCGTCCTACAATGGAAGCGGTTGCAGAGCCGACCGCAAAGGAGATTGACAGAAAGAAGGCGTACATGGGTGGATCCGGACCGTTGGAGACCGTTTTCAGGGAGATGTAAGGAAGACGCAGTCCAGGAGATCGGAGGGTGGATGTCTGACGTCAAAGCCGGCTCCAGCATCGCAGAGACCGTTGCACAGGGTAAGTAGGTATAGGGCTGGTCTTGTTCTGCTTAAAAATGTTTTAGCTTAGCAGGGCTGCACAAGCGATCGCAGCCCTGCTAAGCTAAAATACACTCCCCCATAGGCGTGTACTAGTTGATCGCAGCAGCAGCAAAAATTTGCTAGCTGCGATCAACACGGAATGACCACCTATGTCATACAAACCCAAAGAAGCTAAGTGCGTCAGGGTGGGCGCCCTGTGGAATCCAGTGTACAGAGCCGGCCATAGGCATAGGCAAACTAGGCAATTGCCTAGGGCATTTGATATGCCCAGGGGCATCAGCAGCTTCTGCTGATTAAAATGATATGCAGCATGCCTATATTCTGTGTTGTAGCATTTCATATGCAGATACAGCCACAGTCTCACACAGTATATCGGCATGCTGCATATCATTTTAATCAGCAGAAGCTGCTTGTGCATCCTAGCCACATAGCAATGCAAATAAGATGCATTTTCATAAAAAAAAGGTATGCCCGGCGTTAGCACTGAGGCAAGATTTAGGAGGACACATCTGTATCAAGGCAGAGGTCACAGTGTTAGTGGCAGTGTGAGTGCTGTGTGCATGTGAGTGGGTTGGTTGTGCAGTGGTGTTCGGAATATGTGTAAGGAGCATTATGTGTGTCATGTAAAAATGCATTAATAATGTGCAACATATGTGTAAGGGGCACTATGTGCGTCATTATGTGTATAAGGGCATTAATAATGTGAGGCATATGTGTAACAGACATTATGTGTAAAAGGTCACATTATGACAAAGGTTGTCATAATGTGTAAGGCACATTATGTTTATAAGGACATTAATAAGGTGTCATGTGTAAGGGGCATTACTGTGTGGAATTAGGTGTATAAATGCATTACTAATGCGTGGCATTATGTGTATAAGGTGCTCTACTATGTGGCGTTGCGTATAGAAAGGGCACTACTAATGTGAATAAAGAGCAATACGGTGTGGTGTAATGTGAATAAGGAGCAATTCAGTGTGATGTAATGTGAATAAGAGGCTCTACTGTGAGGAGTAACGTTTATAAGGTAAAGTGATACTACTGTGGGATGTAATATGAATTATGGACACTATTGCATGATCAAATGTGAATAAAGTTGCAGTACTGTGTTGTGTAATTGGATTTGGGGTTACTATTGTGTGGCCATGCCCCTTGCCAGCAAAAACACACCCCTTTTTGGGCTGTGCGCCAAATGTGTGACTTGTTCCTATTTAAAATATAGGGGGTACAAACACCAAAATAAGGACTGCTATGGGTGAGGGGTGATGGTGCTGGGAAAGAGGTGCAAGGTCAGAGGCGGAACCAGCGGTAGTGCTAGGGGGCACCAGCCAAAATCTTGCCTAGGGCATCATATTGGTTAGGGCCGGCTCTGCCAGTGTACCTCGCAGAAAGAGATTTATCAATGGTAAGTATACCATAAATCTCCTTTTCTGCAGCGGGGTACACTGTGTTCCACAGGGAATACATCGGGGATGTCCTAAAGCAGTTCCTCAAGGGAGGGGATGCACTTTGGCCCTCATTCTGAGTTGTTCGCTCGATAGCTGCTTTTAGCAGCATTGCACACGCTAAGCCGCCGCCCTCTGGGAGTGTATCTTAGCGAATTGCGAACGAAAGATTAGCAGAATTGCGAATAGAAATTTCTTAGCAGTTTCTGAGTAGATCGAGACTTACTCTGCCACTGCGATCAGTTTAGTCAGTTTCGTTCCTGGTTTGACGTCACAAACACACCCAGCGTTCGCCAAGACACTCCCCCGTTTCTTCAGACACTCTCGCGTTTTTCCCAGAAACGGCTGCATTTTTTCCGCACACACCCATAAAACGGCTAGTTTCCGCCCAGAAACACCCACTTCCTGTCAATCACACTCCGATCACCAGAACGATGAAAAATCTTTGTTAGGCCGTGAGTAAAATTCCAAACTTTTGTGCTAATTTACTTGGCGCAGGCGCACTGCGAACATTGCGCATGCGCAGTTTGCGACCAATCGCTCCGTAGCGAAAAAAACTAACGAGCGAACAACTCGGAATGACCCCCTTTAGCGGGTATAAGAACCCGGCATCCAAAGGAAGCATCCTGTGAGGCGAAGGTATCAAAGGCATAGAACCTAATGAACGTGTTCACTGAGGACCACGTAGCCGCCTTGCACAATTGTTTTGCAGACGCACCTCGGCGGGCTGCACAAGAAGGTCCAACAGACCGAGTAGAATGGGCCTTAATAGCAGCAGGAGCTGGGAGTCCAGCCTGCTCATAAGCTTGTGCAATCACCATTCTAATCCATCTGGCCTAGGTTTGCTTATTCGCAGGCCAGCCACATTTGTGGAAACCAAATAGTACAAACAGGGCATCTGACCTCCTAATAGAGGCTGTCATCTCCACATATATACAGAGAGCCCTTACCACATCCAAAGACCGCTCTTTGGAGGACAAGTCAGAAGAGATTAAGGCCGGAACCACAATCTCTTGGTTAAGGTGAAAAGATGACATCACCTTAGGCAAATAACCGTGGCGAGTTTGGAGAACTGCTCGGTCACGATGAAATATCAAAAAGGGTGGACGATAGGATAAAGCGTCTAAGTCCGATACCCTTCTGGCAGAGGCAATAGCCAATAAGAAAAGGACCTTAGCCGTAAGCCATTTAAGGTCCACTGACTCAAGAGGTTCAAATGGAGACTCTTGCAGGGCATTCAGGACAACAGACAAATCCCATGGAGCCACAGGAGGGACATAGGGAGACTGAATCCGCAGTATGCCCTGAGTGAATGTATGAAAGTCAGGCATAGACGCAATTTTTCTCTTAAACCACACCGACAAGGCAGATATGTGAACCTTGAGGGAGGCCAGACGAAGGTCTAAATCCAGGCCTTGTTGCAAAAAAGCCTGAAGTCTGGAAGTACTAAACTTGTAAGCATCGTAATTCTTAGCAGCCCACCAGGTGAAGTAAGAATTCCAGACCCTATAATAAATACGTGCAAAAGCCGGTTTGCGGGCCTTTAGCATAGTTTGGATAACTGCCTCAGAGAATCCTTTGGCCCTCAGGAGTGAAGCCTCAAGAGCAATGCCGTCAAAGTAAGTCTGGCCAAGTCCGGGAAGACACAAGGGCCCTGAACTATGAGGTCTGGACGTTGAGGAAGTAGAAGAGGATGCTCTATCGATAGACCCTGCAGGTCTGAGTACCAATGCCGTCTGGGCCACGCTGGAGCGACTAGAAGTAGTATTTCTCCTTCTTGCTTGAACTTCCGTAGTACCCTGTAACACTGGAGGGAACACGTAGGGCAGCCGATACTTCCCTGGAATTGCCAGTGCGTCCACGAACGCTGCTTGAGGATCCCTTGTTCTTGATCCGAAGACCAGAACTTTGTGATTGTGTCGAGACGCCATCAGGTCTATATCTGGTAGACCCCACTTGTCCACTAGGAGTTGAAAGACTTCCTGATGAAGACTCCACTCTCCGGTGTCCACGTCCTGACGACTGAGGAAATGCGCTTCCCAGTTGAGGACTCCAGGAATGAACACTGCCGATATTGCTGGCAGATGGCGTTCCACCCAACGAAGGATTTTTGACACTTCCAACATTGCCATGCGGCTTTGAGTGCCGCCCTGATGGTTTATGTATGCCACCGTGGTGGCGTTGTCTGATTGTACTTGAACAGGCCTGTTCTGTATCAGAGGCAAGGCAAGAGTCAAAGCATTGAACACTGCAGAATATTTATCGGGAGGAGAGATTCCTTCTTGGTACACTGACCCTGGAGAGTGTGTTGCTCCAGCACCGCACCCTGATCCCTTAGACTGGCGTCCGTAGTCAGTAGGACCCAGTTGGGGATCCAGAAGGGACGGTCCCTGCTCAACTGTTAATGCTGTAGCCACCAGCTCAGTGACAGACGAAACTCCGGAGTCAAAGAGATCATTTGAGACCTGATCCGATGAGGCAGGCCATCCCACTCAGAAAGGATCAACCTCTGTAGAGGCCGGGAATGAAATTGAGTGTACTCTACCATGTCGAAAGCTGACACCATGAGGCCTAGTACTTGCATCGCTGAGTGTATCGACACTCTTGGGCAAGAGAGCAAGTATCTGATCTTGTCCTGAAGTTTCAGGACTTTCTCTGGAGACAGAAACAGTCTTTGGCTGTGTGTGTCCCCGCAGTGCCCCCAGGTGCACCATGCTCTGAGCAGGGACCAGCGAGAACGTCTTCCAATTGACGAGCCACCTGTGGGCTTGTAGGAAGCGTACCATCAGTTGCAGATGACTGAGGAGGACATCTTGGGAGCTTGCCAGGATCAGCAAGTCGTCAAGATACAGCAGGATCCTGATTCCCTGACAACGGAGATGAGCCGTCATCACGGCCATAACCTTGGTGAAGATCCGAGGGGCCGTGGCCAGTCCAAATGGCAGAGCCTGGAACTGATAGTGAAGGTTGCCAATAGCAAACCGCAGATATTGCTGATGCGATATGGCAATAGGTATATGCACTTAAGCATCTTGTATATCCAGGGATACCATATAGTCTCCGGATTCCATGGCCAGTGCAATTGAGTGCAGTGTTTCCATGCAAAACTTGGACACTTTCACAAACTTGTTCAGTGATTTGAGGTTGAGGATAGGCCGGAAAGACCCATTGAGTTTCGGGACTAGAAACAGGGTCAAGTAGTATCCTCTGCCTCTCTGGGACAGAGGTACTGGCACTACCACTCCTGTATCCAGGAGGGAACGTACAACCAGTTGTAGAGCTTGCGCCTTTGACGGATCCGAAGGAATAACCGTTGTGCAGAACTGGCGAGGGCGACGTCTCTTGAAAGAGACTGCGTACCCGTGAGAGACAACTTCTCGCACCCATGCGTCTGAAGTGGTCTTTAACCAGACCTGGGTGAACTGCAGAAATCTGCCTCCCACCCTGGGGTCCTGGCCCGTGATGTGGCAGGCTTGTTTAGAAGCAGGCTGATGGGCAGCCAAGGATTGTTTTGTTTTGGGCTTAGTGGTTTTGGGAGCATGAGATTGTCTCGGGTATGCCTGGCCTTTTGCTTTCCCTTGAGGTCGAAAAGTGGTACCTTTTGCCTTCTGTGCAGAAGGATCAGTATTCGGGAGGAATGCAGTCTTAGCAGCCGCTAAGTCAGTCACAATCTTATTAAGATCTTCCCCAAATAGGATGTCACCCTTAAAAGGGAGTACCTCCAAAGTCTTTTTGGAGTCCAGGTCCACCTTCCATGACCTCAACCACAGAATGCGGCGTGCCAGGACAGACGTAGTCAATGCCTTGGCCGCCAACACACCTGCCTCAGAGGACGCCTCCTGAATATAATTGGAGGCGGTGGTAATATGAGACAGATATTGTGTGGCAGTGTCAGATATATCCTGAGGCAGCTCTTCCTCTAATGCCTGAACCCATGCTTCAATTCCTTTTGCGGCCCAGGAGGCTGCTATAGTGGGTCTATGTACAGCACCTGTAAGGGAGTAAATAGACTTCAGGCATCCCTCCACACGCTTATTTGTTGGTTCCTTCAGTGAGGTGACAGTGGTGACAGGCAGAGTAGATGACACTACAAGACGGGTGACATGGGAACCCACCGGCGGTGAATTTTCCCACTTGTTACACAACTCAGCAGGGAGAGGATAACGAGCTAGCATCTTTTTAGACAGGGAGAATTTCGACCAGAACGCGATTTAATGGTGGGTCTCGCCTGGGGGACCCTCTTACCTCCTCCCTTAGTAGCAGCCATGAGATCCAGGAGAATGTCTGCGGTGGTGTGCCTAGGAACCGGAGTGCCTCCGCCGCAAGTACCCGGGAAGAGAGTCAGCGGGAGTATGCGACGCCGCTGGGGAGGTGCACAACATGTCACACTGACATATGATGTGCTGCAGACCTTGAAGTCTTCTAAAAAGCTTTTTCAGGGCTGCCTAGCGCAGCCCCCCTGATAAGTGACCTGCTTCATGCTGGCACCAACTCTAAAACTGAGCTCACAGTGCCTGGAGGCGGGGTTATAGAGGAGGCCCCGCAATGCATCCCGGGACAGTCTAAAGTTTAGCCTGTTGGTGCCTCTGGATCAAGATCCATCTCTACAACCCGATGTATTCCCTGTGGAACACAGTGTACCTCTCTGCAGAAATGATCAATCCTGGGATTCCCGGAATTGGGTGTCTTTCAATGTGTCCCACCCCACCTGCCCTGATCAGCCCAGATAACTCACCCTAATCTGGATGGGAGGGAAGGTGGGCAACTTGCTATGAGGTCCGGCGGGAGGGCAGGCAGTGAGGTCCGGCAGGCGGCTAGCTGCACAGCATGACCTCTGACTTCACATCACGCTGTGCAGTGCACACAGCCGGAGCGAGGGGGAGCTGAGCAGGGGGAGCCGGGCAGAGTCTGGGCCTCCTGACGACGCTCAACGCTGCCTGGCATAGAAAAAACAAAAGTGGTGGCCAATCCCGAAATCCCCGGGATTAAATCCTGGCCAATTTTAGACCGGAAACCCGGGATCCGGCCGATCCTGATCCCGGTATTGGCCACCCTACTTACAGCACTTAAACTATTTTGACAGTATTGTATTTGGGGTTTATTGTGAGCTGTTGGGTTATGGTGATTTGTTCACACTAGTAGTAGCAGTTGTATGGTGAATAGAGTTTAAGGTGATTCCGTTACCGGTGGAATTGCCCTTGTGTAATATTATTAACAAACTAATCAGACTCTTTTTTTTGTACAGTTTTGAAAAGAAAAGCCGACAGGATATTATGAGTTATAGCTCCCGTTTTCTTACAAACCACATTTTATAAATGTCCCTGTAATCACCACATGAAACCGGGTTGGGTATGGTTTACCTCTGCTGGGGATCCCGGCGGTCAGCATACCGACCGCAGGATCACGGAAACGGAATGCTGGCGAGGGTGGGGGTGAGCGCAATAAGCCCCTTGCGGGCTCGGTGATGAGCTGCGCTCGCCACAGGTTCTATTCTCACTCTATGGGTGTTGTGGATACCCATGAGTGGGAATAGTCCCTGCTAGTCTGCATAACGACTGTCGGGATTAAGAGGGGTGCAGGATTTAGCCGTCGGTAATGTGACCGGCAGTCACATAACTACATCCCCATGAAACCATCATGGTATCATCAAAACAAGAGAAATGTAGTAAATATCTTCTAATTCCTATACTTGTAACTCGAGTTCTGGGGAGCATCTTAAATTGGAGGAAGCCATTCTGTAAACTGTACCAATATCTGTGAGTATGCACCCTATGAATTCACAGGGAACCAATGAAATTTGCAGGCAGGAGCATGCTCACTGAGAGACTTCCTGTAACGCCATCAAACAGCCAGCTCTCAGCACATTGGCTCAGAATGATCACGAGGTTAGTGTTACAGGAACTTCAGCCGACACAATCTGCTAGTGTAAACAGTCCCCTTAGGCAGGGCCTGCTCTTGAAAAAGAAAACTCCAACAGAGCTTCTGTTTTATTTTTAAAATGGATAAATTTGATGTACAGATGGGTCCACGGTTAGCTTGACTAGTTTGCTGCGCCTAGGCACAACATGATTTATTAGCATAAACCTTTCATCTATTGTTCTCAGCTGCAATACAATACAGAGAACAATACAGCAGGGGATTAAGTCATTACAGCAGGGGATTAAGTCCGATTGGCCAGTCTCAATTAATCCTATTAAAGGTCAAGATAAACATGGACCCATCTGTAGAGACTTCATCAAAACTTGCATCAACATTTAATAAAATGAATGTAAATCAACAGGTCTCGGAGAAGAATTTCAACATTTTTACAAATCTCTGTACAAGGGGGCTGATAGATCAAGCAGTGAAAAGACTGGAGAAAGGCACCAGTGGAGAAGCTTCCCACACCAACCAATCAGGTTTTATCTATCGTTTTATGGAATTGACTTATTAAATGCTCCTCAAGGCTTATTGGTTGCTTGATACATCAACCCCAATAGTCTGAAATCTCCCCTCCCACACAAGGTCCTTAATGACAATTTATTATTAAGCATCCTACGTAAAGTTTCACCCCAAAGTTTTTGGACATCTTCTGTGATATCACTGTTACAGAAAGCATACGTACGTACTGTGGATGTTCATGATTTGCATGTCCTCTTTAATGAGCTTTTGCGTCACAATTATTCACATGGGTGGTCATTCCAAGTTGATCGCACGTAGCAACTTTTTGCTGCTCATGCGATCAACTAGACGCCGCCTATGGGGAAGTGTATTTTAGCATAGCAGGGCTGCGATCGCTTGTGCAGCCCTGTTATGCTAAAAGAGGGGGTAATTCTGAGTTGATCGCAGCAGCAAGTTTGTTAGCAATTGGTCAAAACCATGTGCATTGCAGGGGGAGCAGATATAACATGTGCAGAGAGAGTTAAATTTGGGTGGGTTATTTTGTTTCTGTGCAGGGTAAATACTGGCTGCTTTATTTTTACACTGCAATTTAGATTTCACACACCCCACCCAAATCTAACTCTCTCTGCACATGTTACATCCGCCCCCCCTGCAGTGCACATGGTTTTGCCCATCTGCTAACATATTTGCTGCTGCGATCAACTCAGAATTAGGCCCAGAGTTTCCTGCAAAACAAGACCAGGGTCAGACCTACTTACCTTGTGTGACGGATCCAGCGACGAAGGTCCCGGGATTGACCTCAGACACCGCCCTACAAACGCCTGGACAAGACTGCGTTCGGATCTCCATGCCCGGAAAATGGGGAGATTCCCCCCCCCCCCCCGGAACGCCTCCCTGCTGTCAAGCTTCTTACGATCGCGCTAGCGATCACTTTCTTCTTTCTTCTGGTCGTTGCCCGCAACGGCGCATGTGCGCATTGCGGCCGCCGCGCATGCGCATTTCCGACCCATTCGCACCACAGCGAAGAACCCCCATTGACCAATCTATGCCATAACCTCTCACCCACATCCTGGGAAAATAGTGGGACTTTCGCTTAGTTCGCAATATTTGATGACACAAGGCAAGACAGCACCCTCTATTATTTAATAATTGCCCCTCGCCAGTAAATCCTGTGCTGTCTTCGGCATCTCTGGAATGATTTCAGGCCAAGCAGACCACAAAATCTCCTTTTACATCATCAATATCTTTCTATTATCAACCACTAATTATATCTCAAATCTTTGGAAAAAGATGAAGGTGAAGGTGTCAAAGGCAGCAAAGTTGTATGCCTCATGTATCTGTGGCAGTAATAATTTGCATTAGAAAAACTTAATCAGAACATGGATGGCGCCATACTTTCTTAATCTTCCAGAAGGTGCAGGAGAATCACGATTTTTCGTGTAGTCCACCCCCCGGACTAGTGGGTGAATCTCCTACATCCCACCCACTACCTAGTGAATTGGGCAAGATGCAGAGATAATACCGGCAATCGCTGGAGAGGCGGGTTTATAATGAAGTACATAATATCGTTTTAGCCCCATCCCCTCCCTACGGACCGGCAATTTGTGACACTTTGCCGCAACGGGGGCAGGGCCTCATGACATGAGAGCCTTGCCCTGCCCCCCAAAGTGGCCAGCTGCCTCTTCAGGATGGACGATGGAAGGCCGGTATCAAATGGTTGCTGGGCTTCCAACATTAAATCCAGACATACGATGGCTACTAACCCTCGCATCGCAACCATTCAATGGTATAACTGTGTGCATGCGCAGATGCATTCAGAGTTTCATGCATGGGCAGAAAAGCAGAGCTATGGATACCACTTATGGGTGCTGAAGCTGCACAGAAAAGTTGGCAACCAATGAATTCCTGCAATTCAATTAAATCGGGAACGCGGACGATTGCTAACCATCGGTTTCCGATCCTTACTGTATCTCTTCTCTGGGCTTTTCCCGGAGAGGAGCAACAAAAAGTCGGCAAGTACTGTATGGGTAGTGCAGACAGTGGAGATAGTAAAATGCATGAGCGCCTTTTTAAAGGTAAATGCCTCCGCCTTGGCTGTGAGTCTTATTTTATTTTGGCAATTGGCAATAGCGCACTGGGTGGTTAACTTGCTGCGTCGCTGGGCTGATCTTTGCGGGTGAACGAGAGGCTTTCAGTTGTACTATGGAAAATAAAAATGTATATAAAAAAAATAAGAATTTACTTACCGATAATTCTATTTCTCATAGTCCGTAGTGGATGCTGGGGACTCCGTAAGGACCATGGGGAATAGCGGCTCCGCAGGAGACTGGGCACATCTAAAGAAAACTTTAGGACTAACTGGTGTGCACTGGCTCCTCCCCCTATGACCCTCCTCCAAGCCTCAGTTAGGATACTGTGCCCGGACGAGCGTACACAATAAGGAAGGATTTTGAATCCCGGGTAAGACTCATACCAGCCACACCAATCACACCGTATAACCTGTGATCTGAACCCAGTTAACAGCATGATAACAGAGGAGCCTCTGAAAGATGGCTCACAACAATAATAACCCGATTTTTGTAACAATAACTATGTACAAGTATTGCAGACAATCCGCACTTGGGATGGGCGCCCAGCATCCACTACGGACTATGAGAAATAGAATTATCGGTAAGTAAATTCTTATTTTCTCTAACGTCCTAAGTGGATGCTGGGGACTCCGTAAGGACCATGGGGATTATACCAAAGCTCCCAAACGGGCGGGAGAGTGCGGATGACTCTGCAGCACCAAATGAGAGAACTCCAGGTCCTTCTCAGCCAGGATATCAATTTTGTAGAATTTTACAAACGTATTTGCTCCTGACCAAGTAGCTGCTCGGCAAAGTTGTAAAGCCGAGACCCCTCGGGCAGCCGCCCAAGATGAGCCCACCTTCCTTGTGGAGTGGGCATTTACAGATTTTTGGCTGTGGCAGGCCTGCCACAGAATGTGCAAGCTGAATTGTACTACAAATCCAACGAGCAATAGTCTGCTTAGAAGCAGGAGCACCCAGCTTGTTGGGTGCACACAGGATAAACAGCGAGTCAGATTTCCTGACTCCAGCCGTCCTGGAAACATATATTTTCAGGGCACTGACAACGTCTAGCAACTTGGAGGCCTCCAAGTCCCTAGTAGCCGCAGGCACCACCAATAGGTTGGTTCAGGTGAGACGCTGAAACCACCTTGGGGAGAAACTGAGGACGAGTCCTCAATTCCGCCCTGTCCGAATGGAAAATCAGATAAGGGCTTTTTCAGGATAAAGCCGCCAATTCTGACACGCGCCTGGCCCAGGCCAGGGCCAACAGCATGACCACTTTCCATGTGAGATATTTTAACTCCACAGATTTAAGTGGTTCAAACCAATGTGACTTTTGGAACCCAAAACTACATTGAGATCCCAAAGTGCCACTGGAGGCACAAAAGGAGGCTGTATATGCAGTACCCCTTTTACAAACGTCTGAACTTCAGGGACTGAAGCTAGTTCTTTTTGGAAGAAAATTGACAGGGCCGCAAATTTGAACCTTAATGGACCCCAATTTCAGGCCCATAGACACTCCTGTTTGCAGGAAATGTAGGAATCGACCCAGTTGAATTTCCTCCGTCGGGCCTTACTGGCCTCGCACCACGCAACATATTTTCGCCAATTGCGGTGATAATGTTTTTGCGGTTACATCCTTCCTGGCTTTGATCAGGATAGGGATGACTTCATCCGGAAAGCCTTTTTTCCTTCAGGATCCGGCGTTCAACCGCCATGCCGTCAAACGCAGCCGCGGTAAGTCTTGGAACAGACAGGGTCCTTGCTGGAGCAGGTCCCTTCTTAGAGGTAGAGGCCACGGATCCTCCGTGAGCATATCTTGAAGTTCCGGTTACCAAGTCCTTCTTGGCCAATCCGGAGCCACGAATATAGTGCTTTCTCCTCACCATCTTATCAATCTCAGTACCTTGGGTATGAGAGGCAGAGGAGGGAACACATACACTGACTGGTACACCAACGGTGTTACCAGAGCGTCTACAACTATTGCCTGAGGGTCTCTTGACCTGGCGCAATACCTGTCGAGTTTTTTAATCATGTGGACGACTTCTGGGTGAAGTCCCCACTCTCCCGGGTGGAGGTCGTGCTGAGGAAGTCTGCTTCCCAGTTGTCCACTCCCGGAATGAATACTGTTGACAGTGCTATCACATGATTTTCCGCCCAGCGAAGAATCCCTGCAGCTTCTGCCATTGCCCTCCTGCTTCTTGTGCCACCCTGTCTGTTTACGTGGGTGACTGCCATGATGTTGTCCGACTGAATCAACACCGGCTGACCTTGAAGCAGAGGTCTTGCTAAGCTTAGAGCATTGTAAATGGCCCTTAGCTTCAGGATATTTATGTGAAGTGATGTATCCAGGCTTGACCCTAAGCCCTGGATATTCCTTCCCTGTGTGACTGCTCCCCAGCCTCGCAGGCTGGCATCCGTGGTCACCAGGACCCAGTCCTGAATGCCGAATCTGCGGCCCTCTAGAAGATGAGCACTCTGCAATCACCACATGATGGATACCCTTGTCCTTGGTGACAGGGTTATCCGCTGATGCATCTGAAAATGCGACCCGGACCATTTGTCCAGTAGGTTCCACTGGAAAGTTCTTGCGTGGAATCTAACGAATGGGATTGCTTCGTAGGAAGCCACCATTTTTACCCAGAACCCTTGTGCATTGATGCACTGAGACTTGGTTCGGTTTTAGGAGGTTCCTGACTAGCTCGGATAACTCCCTGGCTTTCTCTTCCGGGAGAAACACCTTTTTTCTGGACTGTGTCCAGGAACATCCCTAGGAAACAGAAGACAAGTCGTCGGAACCGGCTGCGATCTTGGAATATTGAGAATCCAATCGTGCTGCCGCAACACTACCTGAGATAGTGCTACACCGACTTCCAACTGTTCCCTGGATCTTACCCTTATCAGGGAATCGTCCAAGTAAGGGATAACTAAAATTCCCTTCCTTCGAAGGGATATCATTTCGGCCATTACCTTGGTAAAGACCAGGGGTGCCGTGTACCATCCATACGGCAGCGTCTGAACTGATAGTGACAGTTCTGTACCATAACCTGAGGTACCCTTGGTGAGAAGGGTAAATTTTGACATGAAGGTAAGCATCCTTGATGTCCCAAGACATCATATAGTCCCCTTCTTCCAGGTTCGCAATCACTGCTCTGAGTGACTCAATCTTGAATTTGAACCTCTGTATGTAAGTGTTCAAAGATTTTAGATTTAGAATCGGTCTCACCGGGCCGTCTGGCTTCGGTACCACAATAGTGTGGAATAATACCCCGTTCCCTGTTGCAGGAGGGGTACCTTGATTATCACCTGCTGGGAATACAGCTTGTGAATGGCTTCCAAAACTGCCTCCCTGTCAGAGGGAGACGTCGGTAAAGCCGACTTTTGGAAACGGCGAGGGGGAGACGTCTCGAATTTCAATATGTACCCTTGAGATATTACCTGAAGGATCCAGGGGTCTACTTGCGAGTGAGCCCACTGCGCACTGAAATTCATTGAGAACGGGCCCCCACCGTGCCTGAGCTTGTAAGGCCCTAGCGTCATACTGAGGGCTTTTGCAGAGGCGGGAAAAGATTTCTGTTCCTGGGAACTGGGTAATCTCTTCAGCCTTTTTCCTCTCCCTCTGTCACGAGCAGAAAAGAGGAACCTTTTGTCCGCTTGCCAACAAAGGACTGCGCCTGATAATACGGCGTCTTATTTTGAGAGGCGACCTGGGGTACAAACGTGGATTTCCCAGTTGTTGCCGTGGCCACCAGGTCTAAAAGACCGACCCCAAATGTCCCCTTTCAAAGGCAATACTTCCAAATGCCGTTTGGAATCCGCATCACCTGACCATTTTACTGGTAGAATTGGACAACGCACTTATACTTGATGCCAGTCGGCAAATATTCCGCTGTGCATCATGCATATATAGAAATGCATCTTTTAAATGCTCTATAGGCAATAATATACTATCCTTATCTAGGATATCAATATTTCCAGTCAGGGAATCCGACCATGCCAACCCAGCACTGCACCTCCAGGCTGAGGCGATTGCTGGTCGCAGTATAACACCAGTATGTGTGTGAATACATTTTTGGATACCCTCCTGCTTTCTATCAGCAGGATCCTTAAGGGCGGCCATCTCGTGAGAGGGTAGAGCCCTTGTTCTTACAAGCGTGTGAGCGCCTTATCCCCCCTAGGGGGTGTTTCCCAACGCACCCTAACCTCTGGCGGGAAAGGGTATACAGCCAATACTTTTTAAGAAATTATCAATTGTTATCGGGGGGAAACCCACGCATTACACACCTCATTTTATTTCTCAGATTCAGGAAAACTACAGGTAGTTTTTCCCTCACCGAACATAATACCCCTTTTTGGTGGTACTCGTATTATCAGAAATGTATAAAACATTTTCCATTGTCTCAATCATGTAACGTGTGGCCCTACTGGAAATCACGGTTGTCTCTTCACCGTCGACACAGGAGTCAGTATCTGTGTCGGCGTCTGTATCTGCCATCTGAGGTAACGGGCGCTTTAGAGCCCCTGACGGCCTATGAGACGTCTGGACAGGCACAAGCTGAGTAGCCGGCTGTCTCATGTCAACCACTGTTTTTTTTATATAGAGCTGACACTGTCACGTAATTTTCAACAGTACATCCACTCAGGTGTCGACCCCCTAGGTGGTGACATCACTGTTACAGACACTCTGCTCCGTCTCCACATTATTTTTCTCCTCATACATGTCGACACAAATGTACCGACACACAGCACACACACAGGGAATGCTCTGATAGAGGACAGGACCCCACTAGCCCTTTGGGGAGACAGAGGGAGAGTATGCCAGCACACACCAGAGCGCTATATATATATATACAGGGATAACCTTATATAAGTGTTTTTCCCCTTATAGCTGCTGTATGTTTTAATACTGCGCCTAATTAGTGCCCCCCTCTCTTTTTTTTAACCCTTTCTGTAGTGTAGTGACTGCAGGGAAGAGCCAGGGAGCTTCCCTCCAACTGAGCTGTGAGGGAAAATGGCGCCAGTGTGCTGAGGAGATAGGCTCCGCCCCCTTTTTGGCGGCCTTATCACCCGTTTTTCTGTATATTCTGGCAGGGGTTAAATGCATCCATATAGCCCAGGAGCTATATGTGATGCATTTTTTGCCATGTAAGGTATTTTTATCATGTTTTATTGCGTCTCAGGGCGCCCCCCCCAGCGCCCTGCACCCTCAGTGACCGGAGTATGAAGTGTGCTGAGAGCAATGGCGCACAGCTGCAGTGCTGTGCGCTACCTTATTGAAGACAGGAACGTCTTCTGCCGCCGATTTTTCCGGACCTCTTCGCTCTTCTGGCTCTGTAAGGGGGCCGGCGGCGCGGCTCCGGGACCCATCCAGGCTGAACCTGTGATCGTCCCTCTGGAGCGAATGTCCAGTAGCCAAGAAGCCCAATCCACTCTGCACGCAGGTGAGTTCGCTTCTTCTCCCCTTAGTCCCTCGATGCAGTGAGCCTGTTGCCAGCAGGTCTCACTGAAAATAACAAACCTACACTAAAACTTTCACAAGAAGCTCAGGAGAGCCCCTAGTGTGCACCCTTCTCGTCGGGCACAGAAATCTAACTGAGGCTTGGAGGAGGGTCATAGGGGGAGGAGCCAGTGCACACCAGTTAGTCCTAAAGTTTTCTTTAGATGTGCCCAGTCTCCTGCGGAGCCGCTATTCCCCATGGTCCTTACGGAGTCCCCAGCATCCACTTAGGACGTTAGAGAAATATTTAAAACATCTGTAGACCTACATATAAAAAAAGGGATGTAGTAAGGTAACCGACGGTCAGGAAACCGCCGATGACAATACCGACGCCTGCATCCCAACACCTAAAGATCACGACAGTCGGCATGCCGACCAACAGGGACTATTCCCACTCGTGAGAGTCCACGACCCCCATATAGTGGGAAAAGAACCTGTGGCGAATGCAGCTCACCACCGAGCCCGCAAGGGGCTTCATTGCGCTGGCCCCCCTCCGCCGGCATTCTAAACCCCGGGATCCCAGTATCGGTATGGTGACCGGCCGGTCACCCAAACCCAACCCATAAAAAAGTATTATTCAAATAAAGCATTTTCTACAGTATTTTAATCTGAGAATATTCTACTCCAATCCTTTCATGAATAGAACGGAAGGAAAGACGCACCAAGGCGGTCATTCCGAGTTGATCGCATGCTGCAACTTTTTGCTGCCCGTGCGATCAACTAGACGCCACCTATGGGGGAGGGGTTTTTTACATAGCAAGTCTGCGATCGCTTGTGCAGCCGAGCTATGCACAAACATTTTGTGCAGTTTCTGAGTAGCTCTGGAGTTACTTACCCACTGCGATGTCTTCAGCCTGTCAGGTCCTGGGAATTGACGTCAGGCACCAGCCCTGAAAACGCATGCATTCGCCGCTGACGTCAGGCACCCGCCCTGAAAACGCCTGCGTTCGCCACACCACTCCCAGTAAACGGTCAGTTGACGCCCTGGAACGCCTTCTTCCTGTCAATCTTCTTGCGATCGCGGTTGCTATTGCTTTCGTTGTTCTTCTTGTCGTTGCCCAGCGAGCAACGACGCACCTGCGCAGAACCGACCCGTTCGTACCGCTGTGAAAAACAGCAGCATGGTATCCACTTTAAGGATGAGTGCTAATCTCAAAGACAAATGTTAAACCTACATTGTATTCGTCTGTAACCATACTGTTTTGAAAATATTCAGTTCTGCAACAGTTTGCGATATGGCAACTAAGTTTCAATCAAGCTGAGCATGTGATTAGAAACACTGCTGAACTGGTAAAGTGATGGCTCATATGTAAAGTGTAGCCAGGGAGTGGATCATAATCCAATGCCACTGCAAGAAGTGCATAAACCTTTTTCCTTTAAAATTCAACCAGATAATAAATGTATGTTTACACAGAGAGTGCGTTAGAATAGGGACTGATAGTCCTAGAGACACATAAGAAATACGCTGTGATTCCACTAATATGCTGTGATCCCATTAGAAAACAAGTTGGTGTATTTACACATTTGTTTATCCATGATTTACACAAGTAATAACACAATTGTTCATTCATGATTTAACACTAGCATTAATACATTTGTTCATTCTTGAATTGACATTATGGGAGATAGGGACACTCATTGAATACGAGTGATACTTACCTCAGTGTCTGACATTAGATATGTTTGAACACTCTCCCCTTTATTTTAGATTGGTAAGAAATAAAAGTTAAGTTTTAATACTATTCATTAACCCTCTATATACTATACCACTAATTATTTCAAAAGAGTGCTCCAAAAAAGGAATTTTCTTTGGGGCTAGTCCCCACAATGTTTTTGAAATATGAGTTTTTCATAATTCCAGGAGCACCTCCAGCCTGTTTATGACTCAGATAGGATTACCTACAATATTAAGAGTAGCTGGTTTTCAGTAAAAAATGCTTAATAGATATCGAATATCCGGTGCAGGATAACAATTTTAGCCTCATACCCGCCCTGAAAACGCCTGCGTTCGCCACACCACTCCCAGTAAACGGTCAGTTGACGCCCTGGAACGCCTTCTTCCTGTCAATCTTCTTGCGGTTGCTATTGCTTTCGTTGTTCTTCTTGTCGTTGCCCAGCGAGCAACGACGCACCTGCGCAGAACCGACCCGTTCGTACCGCTGTGAAAAACAGCAGCGTACGAACGGGTCTGAATGACCCCCCCATACCTGGAGAAATCTCCAGCTTTCGCTGCCCTTTTATAAATTTGCCCTTACAAAATTCTCAGAGGCGATTCAATTGTTTCTGACGACGGGCACGCTAACATAATTTCTGCTCCCAGCCTCTACAGGTGGTGAGCAGACATGCGAAAAGTGACATGCAAATAGCACTTTTTGCCTTGCAAAAAACAATGGGTGCACAATTGCATATCACCGCGTCGAGTGACGAGCGATATGCAATTATGGGTGCCCATTAAACTACTGAATTCCCCCCACCCTTATACTTTTGTTGCATTATTATACTAAACAAATCATCAAATTGATCCCTTCAATTTTCCACAATTCCCCATGGTATTATCGATAAATTCAGACATCTACAACTGAGCAAATGTATTTTATTGTTAGCCATTTTATTACAATTAAATTAAAAAAGATCTCATTTTAAGATCGGAGGCGGGATGTAATGTCCGACTTCGGAGGATGTGCGGGATGTCGGCTGAACTCTGACGGTTTTTTAAAGAGGCAATCCTGTACAAGGCATGGTTTAGCCTTGTACACAATTGCTCATTTAAAAACAAAAGGTCTGGGATCGGGAGGAGGAAGAGGAGGAAAAGGGAGTCATTTGGAAAGGGTGCACTCATCTCTCATATTTACTAATTGTCGTGTTTCAGCTCATCTCAGCGTTGTGTAAACTAGGGGGGAAAAAATCACAAAAGCAATAAATTTCCTTTCTACAGTACATTGGAGCCTAGGGGGAGATGTACTAAGCAGAGATAAAAGTGGAGAAGTGAGCCTGTGGAGAAGTTGCCCATGGCAACAAATCAGCATTGACGTAATTTATTATTTGCATAATATAAAAGTAAACAGAGCAGCTGATTGGCTGCCATGTGCAACTTCTCTACTGGCTCACTTCTCCAAGTTTATCACTGCTTAGTACATCTCCCCTAGGGCTGTTCTGCTCATGCGTGGTCAGAAGACCATGCATGTGCGGTGGCCATTTTTGCAAAATAGTAGCCCGTAGGCTACTATCCGATATTGCCACCCGGAGATGGTAAATCTGACAGTTTCACAGCCTACATAGAAAGCTATTTTACACATATTAGGACTGTGCATTGTACCAGATTACCCCTGTACATGCTACGTGCCTTGTTTTAGAGCAGACAGGGTTTGGGGCGTCCTATCTGGAGAACCAGACATTTCCAAATAAACTTTTGAATAATGCAGCGCTGACTGACAGTGCGATCTGTACAGATGGGAGAGAGATAAAACAGAAATGATGCTGATAGAACTCTAAATAATGAATCAGAAGCATAATAGGTCTCAGCAGGAGGTACAAATACTGAATACTCTGCAGCACATTATCCGTCTCTCATACTGTCAGTAACCTGTTCAGTGTTCCCGTGTGCAAGACACCTAACCATTGCCTGTGTTTTACCGATGCAGCGTCTAATGCTGAAGGGCCTAGTTTACAACATTTCCATCCATCACTGGGGTTTTTGTACCTGGAAATATACTTGATGATGTATATAGTGGATGCAACATGCTTTTTATATTGATGCATAAAATGTTAATAGATCAGAACAGGTCCACTTTAAAAAGCTGAAATGGATAACGATGAAATGCGAATACACAAGAAGAGGCATGAGGGGAATTCAATTAAACCCATTAAGTTATCAGGTGTGAATGGCTTCTCATAGACACCTAAAGCAGGCTTTGGGCTGTCTTCTAGGACAGTCTCAATGTAGTTCCTTAAACCCTCTCTGAAATCCAGACCATCTCTTCTGGATCTTAAGCAAACTTGACCGACACCCTCTTACCAAAGCATCATGGCAAGTATAGTCCAATCACCAGGGCCCAAATACATTACATAGAAGCCAAAGGGCCACTATACCATCCCTTCATTCGTCCAGTGACCTACGCTATAGTCACACCCTCTAGGTCCATCGGTGTAACCCATGGTATAATGCAGCTCCTCAATAGTAATACAGCTCCTCCTCTGGGTACTCTGGTTTCCTCTCACAGTCGAAAAATATACTAGTAGGTTAACTGGCAGTCGTAACGAGAGTGTCGGTATTCTGACTGCCGGGAACCTCACTGCCGGTATCCCATACCCAACTGAGAATATGCTGAGGATTCAGTTTGGGGGTTTTGAGCTCCCAGGAAAGACATTACTTTTCCCTCTCGATCTCTTCATGTCCAAAGTGATAACCCTAAAAACCTGGAGACAGATGGAGGAACACAGGGACTGGAGAGCACGAGAGATTGTGGATAAGAGCCCAAATGCCACTTGAAACTAAAGTCAATGTTCACGTCAATACTTATGCTGGTGTTAATGCTAATGTTATCTCTCATGCTAATACTTATGGCAATGATGATGCCAATGCTAATGTTACATTGTCTGATATAAATGACCTTTTTCCTAATATCAGGGTGGCACGTGATAGAGGTCCCCTTTATATCTGTCAGCTAGTGGTCACCGGTCCACTATGGAGAAATGTACGGACTGGCCCATACACTTCCATGGGTAGGTCAGCTGGGAAGGGATAAGCCCTTGATAGGTTCACAGCCCAGTCTTGAGAGGATCTGACAAAGCTGCTGTAGACTAGTTGGAGAGCTCTGAAAGCCTCTGCTACAAGTCCAGAATTCAATTGCATAATGTTCGACGGTGGACATGCTGCTTGATCCAGGCCAGTAGTTTAGAGGAATTGGCAGTAGAACCCAGATAGTCAGAGATCAGCTACAACGTAGCTAAAACCTCAATGCCTTCACTGATCAGTGGATGTCCTACTCTGATGCTTTAGTAGATATGCTAGGCTTTTAGCTTGTCTTACTATAAAAGCTATTGGAGTTACCACTGGTGACAGTACTGTTATCATCTCCAATAACCCTTTTTTGTATAGGATGAAATGCAAAAAAGATCTATTCTGGTGGCCTTTTGCCCTTTTGTGCAACTTGGATTGACATGCTAAATTGAAAATGTGTACTATGGTTTAATATACAAAATAAAATCAATGTACACCTCTTTCCTCAAAACAACTGCTTAATATATGGTTTGTCATCCTGTGGTACTTGCTTCTCCATGGGTTGTCATGTGGTACTTGCTTCCCCATGGGTTGTCATTCTGTGGTACTTGCTCCCCCATGGGTTGTCATTCTGTGATATTTGCTTTCCCATGGGTTGTCATCCTGTGGTACTTGCTCCCCCATAGGTTGTCATCCTGTGGTACTTGCTCCCCCATAGGTTGTCATCCTGTGGTACTTGCTTTCCCATGGGTTGTCATCCTGTGGCACTTGCTCCACCATGGGATGTCATCCTGTGGTACTTGCTTTCCCATGGGTTGTCATTCTGTGGTACTTGCTCCCCCATGGGATGTCATCCTGTGGTACCTGCTGCCCCATGGGATGTCGGGATACTTGTTCCCCCATGGGTTGTCATCCTGTGGTACTTGCTCCCCCATGGGTTGTCATCCTGTGGTACTTGCTCCCCCATGGGTTGTCCAATGCTGTCCTTATCCCAACCCCCTGGCACTATAGCTGTTAACAGGCCCTCACCTGCCACATCCTATCTGTATAAAACAAATGCATGGAAATGTTGAGCCTCATTGTTAATTTGTCTATCAGGTGTAAAAATAGGAATTTAGTACCTGTCTGTACTGGTAATTCCTTTTCTCCTAGTCAGTAGTGGATACTGGGGTTCTGTACTTTAGTACCATGGGTGGTACAGATCGGGTCCACTGGAGCCTGGCACTTTAAAACCTTTAGTGTGTATATGTGTGTGCCTGCCCCTCCCCTCTATGCCCCTCCTACCAGACACAGAGGGACATTTACTAAGCAGTGATAAGAGCGGAGAAGTGAGCCAGTGGAGAAGTTGCCCCATCAACCAATCAGCAGCTCTGTATAATTTTATAGTATGCAATTCTAGATGTTACTTCAGTGCTGATTGGTTGCCATGGGCAACTTCTCCACTGGATCACTTCTCCGCTCTTATCTCTGCTTAGTAAATGTCCCCTTCAGTCTAGGAAAACTGTGCCCGAGGAGACGGACATATCACGAGAACAGAAACAAATACAACAGCGGTGAGGCAACAAGCCAACACACAACCACAACCGCAAGGAGGGTGCTAACCAGAATAGTGGATAGCAACACCAACCTAACCAGGATAGCACAGCTATCCCAACAACATAAAGGGACCGCAACGGCGGACCAACCAAATACTTACTCAGGTAAGCAGGCATCGAAGCACTGAGGCGGGTGACAAGTATCCACTACGGACTAGGAGAAAAGGATTTATCGATAGGTATTAAATTCCTATTTTCTCTTACGTCCTAGTGGATACTGGGGTTCTGTACTTTAGTATCATGGGGAAGTACCAAAGCTCCCAAACGGGTGGGAGAGTGCTGAGACCCTTGAAAACCGCCTGACCAAACTGAAAGTTTTCTTTGGCCAAAGTGTCGAACCGACAAAATTTCACAAACGTGTTCGAACCAGACCAAGTAGCAGCTCGGCACAACTGCAAGGCCGAGACGCCCCGGGCAGCCGCCCAGGAAGAGTCCACAGAGCTTGTTGAGTGGGTCTGAATAGACGTCAGCCAAGGCAGAGCCACCGAAGTATAGGCCTGTTGAATGGTCAACCTGAGCCAACAAGCAATTGATTGCTTAGAAGCCGGACGACCAATCTTGGTGGCATCATAAAGGACAAACAGCGAATCAGATTTCCGATGATGAGCCGTCCTCTTGACATAAATCTTCAGAGCCCTCACCACATCCAAGGACTGTGGCCCAATTGAAACGTCTGACAACACCGGGACCACAATGGGCTGATTAACATGAAAGGGCGAAACCACTTTTGGCAAAAACTGAGGATGGGTCCTGAGTTCCGCCCCGTCTTCATGAAAAATCAAATAAGGGCTCTTACAGGATAAGGCCCCCAATTCAGAGACACGTCTGGCAGACGCCAGTGCTAATAACATCAATGTCTTCCAGGGGAGAAATTTCAATTCCACCCTATGTAATGGTTTAAACCTGTCCAATTGGAGAAAGGACAGAACTACATTGAGATCCCACGGAGCCGTGGGAGGTACAAAGGGCGGTTGCATATGAAGAACTCCTTTTAAGATAGTTTGTACTTCAGGCAACATGGCAAGTTGTTTCTGGAAGAAAATAGAGAGCGTCGAAATCTGGACTTTGATGGAGCCTAAACGTAGGCCCATATTCACTCCCGCTTGCAGGAAAAGTAGAAAACGACCAATTCTAAATTCCACGGGAGACCCCTTTCTACTGTCACACCAGGAAACATACTGTCAGGAATCGACTTACCAGGCTGACATCCGTCCGCCGCTGCGGACTCCGTCCTGGCTCCCTGCGGTCACCTGTCACCTATGCCCCTGCCATGGGACATCATCAAGGGCCTGGGAACACTCCTGAGACAGCGGGCATGTAGCGCGCCGCGTCCCTGCTAGGCCGCAGCGTGGGCGCCGCCATGACAGTCTGTAAACAGCCAGTACACTGCGGCCAATCCGGTGCTTGGCCGCACCCACTTTCCTTCACTCATCCAATCCCTGTGCACCATGGGGTACATAAGAGACTGCAGGATCAGTCTGCAGGCATCCTGGACTTTGTGTCATTCCTGCGACCCATGTGAAAGGATCTGTTCCTGTTCCTCCTGTGTTCCTGGTTCTCTGGTTAAGAACTTGTACTCCTGGTTACTCTGCACAGCTCCGTGGAACTTCAAGGCCCAGCAATACCTGCAACCTGCAACAAGGCTTCACACTCATCACCACCTTGTGTGCTTCAGCCTGCAGTTGAGACTGACTCCAGGTGTGTTTCATTCCTCCACCTGTGATACAGCTTGCTGCTGCCAGTGCCTCATCACCTGCACTGTGAAGTCAGACTCCTGCCTCTGCTCAGGTTTGCCATTCTACACCTTGCTGCCTAAGTTTCCTGTTTTAAAACGTGCACTGGTTTCCAAACCAGAACCATTTCACAAGCACTTGTTCTTCTGTTTATATATTACCGGTTATTATTTTCTCAAGTCATCTGTCATCCATTGCCATAGACTTTCAGTTATCATGCTGAGTGATTGACTTTATTCATCTGTTATTATTGTTTCTGCTACCATCCTGTTTAATATCATCTGCCAAATAAATACCATTGCGCTCATGCGCAGGAACGTTATCCAGCCTCCTCATTTTCTCCCATCTACCTCCACTGACCCACTAGCGCCCCCTCCGGGGACACAGCCCAAACACAATCTGACAGTAAGTCCAGGAACGATGGACTCGGATGGTGGACGGAGTGTGGGGTCAGAGGCCTTGCAAAATCTGGTCTCCCGTCTGGATGGTCAAGAGGTTGCGCAGCAGCAGATGCTTCAATTCCTGCAAGGGATGTCCTCCCGATTAGATACACTACAGCAATCCCTGCCTAGTGTACTCTCTCCTACTGTTCCTGTTACTCCAGCACCTGCCAGTGCTGTGAGTTCTTCTATGCCGGCTGCATCAGCTCCAGTGTCACGTCTGCATCTGCCCGTGCCGAGCAAGTATGATGGCAGTCCTAAGTTATGTCGCGGGTTTCTCAATCAATGTGAAATACAGTTTGAGTTATTGCCACATAATTTCCCCACGCCAAGATCCAAGGTTGCCTACATCATCTCCTTACTCTCTGGATCTGCTCTGAGTTGGGTGTCTCCTCTGTGGGAACGTGCTGACCCTCTGATTAACAACTACACAGACTTCGTGTCAACCTTCAGACGGATCTTTGACGAGCCTGGTCGTGCGACATCAGCTTCGGCAGACCTGATCCAACTTCGTCAAGGTACCCGAAGCATGGGACAATATGTCATCCAGTTCCAGACGTTGGCTGCAGAGGTTCAGTGGAACAACCAAGCTCTGGTAGCAGCTTTCTGGCACGGACTCTCGGATCGGATCAAGGATGAATTGGCGACCCGTGACATTCCTGTTCAACTGTCTGATTTGACCTCCCTGTGCATTAAGTTGGACTCTCGCATCCGCGAACGCAATAATGAACGCGCTCGGAGTGAGCCACGCAGATCAAGGTTCATACCTTCTGTACAGTTCCAGTCTCCCTCTTCTGACGAGCCTATGCAGATAAATAGGTCCCGCCTAACTCCTGAAGAGCGGGCAAGAAGAATACGTGAGAGACTCTGCCTATACTGTGCTGCTGCGGGCCATCAGATTAACTCCTGCACGGTGCGTTCGGGAAACGCCAGATCCTGACTTGTAAGGGAGGAGTCAAGTTAGGATCTTTCAGTCAAGCTCCTTCTCAACAAGACCTCATCCTTCCAGTGATGCTAGAGACTCCAGTTGGGCTCCAGTCTGCGTCAGCATTAGTGGACTGCGGTGCTGCAGGAAACTTTATCACCCAAGCTGCGGTAAATAAATTTTGCCTATCTACCTGTGAACTTTCTTGTCCAGTTTACATTACTGCTGTGGATGGTAGTCGAATCTCCAAGGGGAACATTTCTCATCAAACTGTTCCAGTGGTTCTGGGAGTTGGATTTCTCCATTCTGAACTGATCAAGTTCCTGGTCATCCCTCAAGCCACCCAGGAGATTGTCTTGGGCATGCCCTGGCTCCAGCTACATAATCCACAGTTTGACTGGTCAACGTTGCAGCTTACCTCATGGGGTTCACATTGTCATCAATCCTGCTTAGCCCAAGTGTGTCCCATTAAGTCTACCGAAGTAAAGACACAGTCAAGTCTCCCAGCAGCTTATCAAGACTTCTCAGACGTCTTCTGTGAAAAGGCTGCTGATATCCTGCCGCCCCATAGGGAATGGGATTGTCCCATCGATCTCCTTCCTGGCAAGAAGCCACCTAGGGGGCGCACCTACCCGTTGTCTGTTCCTGAAACTGAGGCGATGAGTAATTACATCAGAGAGAATCTTCAGAAGGGATTCATCCGTCCGTCATCATCTCCCGCTGGTGCAGGTTTCTTCTTTGTTAAAAAGAAGGATGGAGGACTGCGTCCATGCATTGACTATCGGGGTCTCAATGACATTACTATCAAGAATAGTTATCCATTACCACTCATTACCGAATTATTTGACAGAGTTAAAGGAGCCCGCATCTTCACCAAGTTAGATCTCCGCGGTGCCTATAATCTCGTCAGAATCCGGAGTGGTGACGAGTGGAAGACAGCTTTCAACACTCGAGATGGCCATTATGAATACCTGGTAATGCCATTTGGGTTGAGTAATGCTCCAGCAGTGTTTCAACACTTTGTGAACGAAATCTTTCGTGATGTCCTGTATAAGTACCTCGTTGTTTACTTAGATGATATCCTTATCTTCTCCCAAGACCTTCCATCTCATCGTCTACAAGTTTGTGAAGTTCTCCGACGTCTTCGTGAGAACCGGCTCTACGGGAAACTATCTAAATGCACCTTTGAAGTTCCCTCTATACCCTTCCTGGGTTATATAATTTCCGGATCGGATCTTCAGATGGACCCGACAAAATTGGAAGCTATTGCCAATTGGTCCATTCCAAACTCTCTCAAGTCTATCCAGCGATTCCTGGGTTTCGCCAACTACTATAGAAAATTTATTCGAGGATTCTCCACTCTCATCGCTCCTATTACCAACCTAACTCGGAAAGGGGCAGACCATTCCAACTGGTCAGAAGAAGCCTTGGCAGCCTTCCAGAAGATCAAGCTAGCCTTTATGTCTGCTCCAGTGCTGTCTCAGCCAGATGTCAACAGACCATTCGAGTTGGAGGTAGATGCCTCTACAGTTGGGGTTGGAGCTGTTCTCTCCCAGAAGGGATCCGATGGGAAAGTCCACCCTTGTGGATTTTATTCTCGAAAGTTTCTTCCTGCAGAAGCTAACTACTCCGTGGGAGATCAAGAACTACTGGCGATCAAGCTGGCTCTCGAGGAATGGAGATATCTCCTAGAAGGGGCCAAACATCCGTTTAATATCTACACGGATCATAAAAACCTGCTATATTTAAAGGCAGCTCAGTGCCTTAACCCTCGCCAGTCCAGGTGGGCTATGTTTTTCTCACGTTTTAATTTCAAGCTTCATTTCCGCCCAGGTTCGCAGAATGTGAAAGCCGACGCGTTATCCCGATCCATGGAATCTGAAGAAGGAACATCTGACTCAGTGCCACATTCCATCCTGAGTCCCGTGGTTTTCGCTGCATCTCAAGTCTCCCCAGCTCCTCCTCCTGGTAAGACTTTTGTTTCCCCAGATCTCCGTCCCAAGTTGCTATCTTGGGCCCATCAATCCAAGTTTACTGGTCATCCTGGGGTCCTGAAGACCTACAAGTTCCTTTCTGCTACATATTGGTGGCCAAAGATGAAAATGGACATCCAGGATTTCGTGGCATCCTGTCCTAAATGTGTGCAGCACAAGACTCCTCGTCAGTCTCCAGCAGGTCAGTTACAACCACTGTCTATCCCTAGTCGTCCCTGGTCACACCTGTCCATGGATTTTATCACCGACCTTCCTCCTTCTCAAGGACATAATACCATTTGGGTTGTAGTGGACAGATTCACCAAGATGGCTCATTTTGTTCCTCTCCAGGGTCTCCCTTCTGCCCCAAAACTTGCCCAAATCTTCCTACGGGAGATTTTCCGCTTACATGGTTTACCCTCTGAAATAATATCTGACCGGGGGGTACAGTTTGTAGCGAGGTTTTGGAGGGCCCTCTGTTCTGCCATGCAGGTCAAACTGAAGTTTTCATCTTCATACCATCCTCAGACGAATGGGCAGACAGAGAGGGTCAATCAAGAACTTGAGACTTTTTTAAGATTATATGTTTCATCTTCCCAGGATGACTGGTTCGATCTGCTCCCATGGGCCGAGTTTGCCCACAACTTTCGATACCATACTGCCACTGAAACGACACCATTCTTTGCAGTATATGGGCAACATCCCCGTGTACCTGATTTCCAAGAACTCCCTCATATGGATGTTCCTGCTGCCACTACTGCTCTGACTCAGTTTTCATCTATTTGGAGAAAAATTCACGTTTCCCTCAAAAAGGCCTCCAGTCGGTACAAGGTCTTTGCCGACCGCAAGAGACGTGCGGTTCCCCATTTGAAACCTGGGGACAAGGTTTGGCTATCAACCCGTAACCTCCGTCTCAGGGTCCCATCCATGAAGTTTGCACCACGCTTCATTGGTCCTTACCCTGTCGAAAGAGTCATCAACCCAGTGGCCTATAAATTAAAGTTACCATCTTCCCTTCGTATACCTAACGCTTTTCATATTTCTCTCCTCAGACCTCTAGTCCTAAACCGCTTTCAGAATACTCTTCCAGTAGGTCCCAAGGTTCGAACTCAGCGGGGCGTGGAATTCGAGATCAACAAAATTCTGGACTCCCGTTGTCGGTATGGACGTCTCCAGTACCTGGTCGATTGGTCCGGTTATGGCCCAGAGGAGAGAAGTTGGGTGAATTCGTCCGATGTCCATGCTCCTAGGTTGGTCCGTGTCTTCCACAGCACTCATCCCTCCAAATCACGTGGGTGTTCGGTGTCCACCCCTAAAGGAGGGGGTACTGTCAGGAATCGACTTACCAGGCTGACATCCGTCCGCCGCTGCGGACTCCGTCCTGGCTCCCTGCGGTCACCTGTCACCTATGCCCCTGCCATGGGACATCATCAAGGGCCTGGGAACACTCCTGAGACAGCGGGCATGTAGCGCGCCGCGTCCCTGCTAGGCCGCAGCGTGGGCGCCGCCATGACAGTCTGTAAACAGCCAGTACACTGCGGCCAATCCGGTGCTTGGCCGCACCCACTTTCCTTCACTCATCCAATCCCTGTGCACCATGGGGTACATAAGAGACTGCAGGATCAGTCTGCAGGCATCCTGGACTTTGTGTCATTCCTGCGACCCATGTGAAAGGATCTGTTCCTGTTCCTCCTGTGTTCCTGGTTCTCTGGTTAAGAACTTGTACTCCTGGTTACTCTGCACAGCTCCGTGGAACTTCAAGGCCCAGCAATACCTGCAACCTGCAACAAGGCTTCACACTCATCACCACCTTGTGTGCTTCAGCCTGCAGTTGAGACTGACTCCAGGTGTGTTTCATTCCTCCACCTGTGATACAGCTTGCTGCTGCCAGTGCCTCATCACCTGCACTGTGAAGTCAGACTCCTGCCTCTGCTCAGGTTTGCCATTCTACACCTTGCTGCCTAAGTTTCCTGTTTTAAAACCTGCACTGGTTTCCAAACCAGAACCATTTCACAAGCACTTGTTCTTCTGTTTATATATTACCGGTTATTATTTTCTCAAGTCATCTGTCATCCATTGCCATAGACTTTCAGTTATCATGCTGAGTGATTGACTTTATTCATCTGTTATTATTGTTTCTGCTACCATCCTGTTTAATATCATCTGCCAAATAAATACCATTGCGCTCATGCGCAGGAACGTTATCCAGCCTCCTCGTTTTCTCCCATCTACCTCCACTGACCCACTAGCGCCCCCTCCGGGGACACAGCCCAAACACAATCTGACACATACTTTTTCCAGATACAATGATAATGGCTTGACGTAACCATCTACCTGGCCTGGACCATGGTAGAAATAACCTGGGAGGGGAGACCTTTCCTCGCTAGAATCTCCCTCTCAACTTCCAAGCCATCAAACGTAGCCACTGTAAGTCTGGATAGATGAACAGACCTTGTTGAAGAAGATCCTCTTGGAGCGGTAGAGGCCAGGGATGATTAGGAGGTCCGAGTACCACGCCCGTCGAGGCCAATCCGGGGGAATCAGAACTGCCTGAACACTTTCGCTTCTTAGTCTTTTTAGAACCCTTGGGATTAGCAGTAGAAGAGGGAACAGGTACACAAACTGGTACGTCCAAGGTGTCGTCAGCGCGTCCACTGCTACAGCCTGTGGATCCCTTGTTCTGGAACAGTAACGGTATAGCTTCTTGTTGAGACGAGAAGCCATCAGATCTATCTGCGGACAGCCCCACCGGTGAATTAACTGTGTAAACACCTGGGGATGTAGGCCCCATTCCCCCAGATGGAGGTCGTGTCTGCTGAGGAAGTCTGCTTCCCAGTTGTCCACTCCTGGAATGAATATGGCTGAGATGGCCCTTGCGTTGGCCTCCGCCCAGAGGAGAATTTTTGACACTTCTCGCATCGCTGCTTTGCTTCTTGTTCCCCCTTGTCGGTTTATGTACGCCACTGCCATGGCATTGTCCGATTGAACCTGGATTGCCCGATCCCTCAGGAGATGGGAAGTTTGCAGAAGGGCATTGTAAATTGCCCTGAGTTCCAGGACATTTATTGTCAGGGTAGATTCCTGACGTGACCATATCCCCTGGTACTGGGTCCCTTGTGTCACAGCCCCCCAACCCCGGAGGCTGGCATCCGTTGTCAGTAGAATCCATGATTGGATATTGAAATTCCTGCCTTCTACCAGGTGAGGAACTTGAAGCCACCGTAATAGAGAAATCCGGACTTTCGGAGAAAGGTCACTTCCTGATGCATATGAAGGTGAGACCCCGACCACTTGTCCAGCAGATCCAGCTGAAATGGCCGGGTATAAAATCTGCCATATTGGCAGCAACCATCTTGCCCAGCAAACGTATGCAAAGATGTATGGACACCTTGCGAGGACTGAGCGGACCAAAGCCTGGATAGCCAAGGCCTTGTCCATCGGAAGAAACACCTTTTGAGATACTGTATCCAGTATCATTCCCAGGAACCGGAGACGTTGGGTCAGCTCCAGGTGAGATTTCTGGAAGTTGAGGATCCACCCATGGGGGGTCATTCCGAGTTGATCGCTAGCTAAAAATGTTCGCTGCGCAGAGTTGAAGCAAAAAAACGGCACTTCTGCGCAGGCGTATGTGGCGCAGTGCGCACGCGCGACGTACTTTCACACTGGCCGATGTTGTTTTACACAAGGTCTAGCGAAGCTTTTCAGTCGCACTGCTGGTCGCAGAGTGATTGACAGTAAAGGGGCGTTTCTGGGTGTCAACTGACCGTTTTCAGGGAGTGTTCGAAAAAACGCAGATGTGCCAGGAAAAATGCAGGCGTGCCAAGAAAAACGCAGGCGTGGCTGGCCGAACACAGGGCGTGTTTGTGACGTCAAATCAGGAAATGAACAGTCTGAAGTGATCGCGAGCTAGGAGTAGGTCTGGAGCTACTCTGAAACGGCACAATTTTTTTTGTAGCCACTCTGCGATCCTTTCGTTCGTACTTCTGCTAAGCTAAAATACACTCCCAGAGGGCGGCGGCTTAGCATTTGTATGGCTGCAAAAAACAGCTAGCTAGCGATCAACTCGGAATGACCCCCATGATCCGTAAGCAGGCGAATCGTCAGATCGATGCTGTGCAATAGACGCTCCCTGGACATAGCCTTTATCAGGAGATCGACATGTTGACTCCCATCATGCATAGTTGTAGCAGCATCTCCGCCATGACTTTGGTGAAGACCCTCGGCGCTGTGGACAGGCCAAAGGGCAAGGCCTGAAATTGGAAATGGTCGTCTAGGATGGCGATCCTGAGGTAAGCCTGATGAGGGGGCCAGATGGGAATGTGCAGGTAAGCATCCTTGACATCCAGGGATACCAGGATTCCCCCTATTCCAGACCGGACACCACTGCCCGCAAGGATTCCATCCTGAATTTGAACACCCGCAGATACAGGTTTGGAGACTTCAGGTTTAAGATGGGTCGCACTGAACTGTCTGGTTTTGGAACGACAAAAAGACTGGAGTAAAAACCCCTGTTGCTTAATGGAGGAGGTACTGGGACCACCACCACTGTCCGCAAAAGTTTCTGAATAGCCTCTTGCAAGGTAACTCTTGCTGCTGGTAAAACTGGCAAGCCCAATTTGAAAAACTTGTGAGGAGGATGTTCTTAAAATTTCAGCCGGTATCCCTGGGAAATGAGATCCCTCACCCAAGGATCCCGGCAGTACTTTGCCCACACGTGGGCGAAGTGTTGAAGGCGAGCTCCCACCTGAAAATTGCCTTGCCGCTGTGGCCGACTGCCATGTGGAAGGCTTAGCGGCAGGGGATCCGGTGGTCTGGTTCAGGGAGGCAGCAGCTGCAGGTTTACGGGACTTAACACGAGATCCTCTCGGAGTGGTGGAGATGCCCCGGCCCCTGCCTCTGAACCTTGCCACACGAAAGGACTGCAAGGAGGGTCCTGTGTAAGAACGTCTAGCAGATGGCGCAGCCGATGGCAGATAGGTATACTTACCCGCCGTTGCCTGGGAGATCCATTTATTTAATTCGTCCCCAAACAAGGTATCACCTGTAAAGGGAAGATTTTCTACAACCTTTTTGGAATCGGCGTCCACTGACCATTAACGTAACCATAAGGCTCTGCGTGCGAAAACAGCCATAGCAGTAGTGCGGCCATATATCTTACACAATTCCTTTATAGCCTCACTCATAAAAGTAGCAGCATCCTGTATGTGCTGTAGTAGAGAAATGACCTCATCCCGGGGTAGAAAGTCTAAACCATCAATAACAAAATCAGACCACTTTACCATTGCCCTGGAAATCCACCCACAAACTATTGTGGGGCGCTGTGCTACGCCCGCTGCCGTATAAATTGCCTTGAGTGGGGTCTCAATTTTATGGTCAGCTAGTTCTTTCAGGGCGACAGCCCCTGGTGTCAGCAGTACCAATTTCTTAGACAGTCTGGACACAGACGTATCGACCGACTGGGTTATTTTCCAAGAGTTTCCTGTCCTCAACGGAGAGGGAAGAGGTAGTTAAAAACTTCTGAGAAATTTTAAATTTCTTATCAGGGTTCAACCATGCTTCCCAGGCCAGGGAGTTTAACTCTTTTGACACAGGAAAAGTTGCTGAGGTCTTAGGTATAACATTAAAGTACAACTCCTCATCAGGTTCTGACTCCGGATCTGGGATGTGAAGAACCTCTCTAACAGCAAAAATGTGGGCCTCCACCCCAGGGAAAGATAGCTGTCCTCATCCATATCATCATCATCATCCCCATCAGGCTGGTCAGAATCAGAATCAGACTGGAGCACCTGTGGCAGTGAGCGTTTATGTGTAACCAACAGAGGGGGCTGAGAAGCCTTTCTGGTGTCTGCTGCTTTGGCCATAGAATCAATAGACTGCTTCAACACCTGTCTCTCCTTTTTAGCCGCAGCTAATTCTGAACTGACATTCTGAATCATGCATTTAAAATTGTCTAACCAGTCAGGTGCCTGTGAACTGTGTTCTTGTGGAGATAAGGAGCATTGTTCACACATGAGGTACCCCGCTGATGAAGGGGTAGAGTTACAAGCAGCACACATAACCATGTCCACAGACATATTGACACAACTGAAAATACAGCGCAGCTCACTGCAAAGACCTCCACACAGACCCTAGAGAGCCCCTGGAGTGACACTGAGGAACCGGAGGCCAGCACACAAACACAGCAGCCCAATGTGTGAATGTAAGTGTATATCTGATATAAGTGCACCGGCGCAGTCGCTGGAGAGCTCCCCGCCTGCTATGACCCCCTGGTACCAGGACAGAAGTCTGTAACCGCGTGGGTCGCCGGAGGAGCAGCGTACATGCAGGCTTGATCCGAAGCAGCAGGAAATGGTGCCTTCCCGCCTCTGGTCCCGCTTTGAGTTATTTATACTGGCTCTTATACAAAATAAAAAACACAACCGTACACACAAAGCCTTGTTTGACAGTGAACACTGCGGAGGAGAACCAGTTCTGTTCGCGGAGGGCACAGCAGCTCGTGGCCCGTGCCCGCCACGCAACATTCCACCAAACTGCACTGAGGACCCGTTAACCGGGTACCCGGTGTAACACTCACCGCATCTTGAGCTTCGCCATCTGTTAGAGGGTGGCGGCTAGCTGCCAGCGTGGGCATACATACTAACGATGTGTGATCAGCGCCTCAGGAGCTCAGTGTACTGTCAGCAGGGATTACGAACCATTAACCCTCAAGAGGTTGGTTCGGTCCCCCCTCTAAGTCCCACGAAGCAGGTAGCCTGGTTTCCAACCAGGACTACCTGAAATAATGAACTTAAATGAAAAATAAAGGAAACTCCCCGGAGCTCCAGAGAAATGCACTCGACTCCTTGGGCACATTTTTCTAAACTGAGTCTGGTAGGAGGCATAGAGGGGAGGAGCCAGCACACATATACACACACTAAAGGTTTTAAAGTGCCAGGCTCCAGTGGACCCGATCTATACCCCCCCATGGTACTAAAGTACAGCTCCTCAGTATTCACTGGGACGTAAGAGAAAAATTAACTAGCAATAAAAAAAAGAAAAAGCAGGAAACGTCCCAGATGAAATTCCACCACAGAATAATTTCTGCTCTCACACAAAGAGACGTATTTTTTCCAAATATGTTGGTAATGCTTAGACGTTACCCCCTTCCTGGCTTGGATCATAGTCGGGATAACCTTGTTAGGGATCCCTCTCCTGGCTAGAATCAGCCGTTCAACTTCCTTGCCATCAAATGTAGCCGCAGTAAGTCCTGATAGATGAACGGACCCTGTTGCAGAAGATACTCGCGAAGAGGTAGAGGCCACGGATCTTCAAGGAGCATCTCCAGAAGGTCCGCGTACCAGGCCCTTCTTGGCCAGTCCAGAGCAATGAGTATTGCTTGAACCTTTTCCCTTTTTTATTCGCTTAAGAATTCTTGGGATCAAAGGAAGTGGAGGAAACACGTACATCATCTGATAGACCCATGGAGTGGTCAGAGCGTCTACCGCCATTGCCTGTGGGTCTCTCGACCTGGAACAATACCGCCTGAGCTTCTTGTTGAGACGAGAGGACATCATGTCGATCTGTGGATATCCCCATCAACGTTTCAAGCACCTGAACACTTCCGGTTGACGGCCCCACTCCCCCGGGTGCAGGTCGTGTCTCTTGAGGAATTCTGCTTCCCAGTTGTCTGCTCCCAGAAAGAAGACCACTGACAATGCCACAGCATTTCTTTCTGCCCAGAGGAGAATTCTTGACACCTCTGCTTTTCGTTCCGCCATGTCGGTTTATGTATATTACTGCCGTCACATTGTCCGACTGGACCTGAATTTCCCGATCTTGAAGAAGATGTGAGGCTTGCAGAAGGGCGTTGTATATGGCCCTAAGTTCCAGAATCACTGGCGTTTCTATAATGGGTGCAGTGTGTGCGGTGCACACGGGCCCCTGAGTCCAGAGGGGGCCCCCACTGCACACACTGCACCCATTTGTAAAATACTTACCCCTCCGAAGTCCAGCGCCGGCATCCGCAGCGCCGCTAGAACACAGTGAAAATGGCCCAGCGGCCATTTTCACGGCGTTCTGCGCATGCGCAGTAGAGAGATCTCAGGGAAAATGGCTGCCGCACCATTTTCCCGGAGATCTGTGCATGCGCAGTAGAGTCTGAGCCCTCTAGTGCTCAGACTCTACGGCGCTCCGGGCAGAGAGGAGGGGGCCCGACGGAGGAGGCTGAACACGGGCCTCCTCCTCTCTTAAAACGCCCCTGTCCAGAATGTTGATTGGAAGGATGACTTCCTGACTTGACCATCTTCCTTGAAACTGCACCCCTGAGTTACTGCTCCCCAACCCCTGAGGCTTGCGTCTGTGGTTAATAGAAACCAGTTCTGAATTCCGAACCTCCGACCCTCGACTAGGTGAGATGTCTGTAGCCACCACAGAAGGGAGATCCTGGCTTTTGGTGACAGACGGATCCTCTGGTGCATGTGAAGATGCAATCCGGACCATTTGTCCAATAGATTGAGCTGGAAGGGTCTTGCATGAGACCTTCCGTATCGAAGTGCCTCGTAAGAGGCCACCATTTTCCCCAGAAGACGAATGCAAAGATGTACCGATACCCGGGTTGGCTTCAGGACATCCCGAACCATCGACTGGATTACCAATGCCTTTTCCAATGGGAGGAACACTTTCTGCGACTCTGTGTCCAGTATCATTCCCAGGAATTGGAGCCTCCGTGTTGGCTCTAGGTGAGATTTCAGAAGGTTCAGAATCCACCCATGATCCTGGAGTTTGGTTGAGAGACCAAAGCTGTACAGCAACCTTTCCCTGGACGGTTCTTTTATCAGGAGATCGTCCAGGTACGGAATTATGTTCACTCCCTGTTGCGGCCAGATCGGAATGTGAAGGTACGCATCCTTGATATCCAGAGACACTAGGAATTCCCCCTCCTCCAGACCTGAGATCACCTTTCTCAGAGACTCCATCTTGAATTTGAACACTCGTAAGTACGGGTTCAACGACTTGAGGTTCAAAACCAGGCCTAGTATGGTAGGGTTGCATTATGCTACATGTAAGGATGCTATTAGCTCCTCCAGGAGCATGAAAAAACTCTGCCCTTTCCTCACACTGGGCACACTGCAGTGGCGGGTCTGGGACTCCAGGTCGACAACAAAAAGGTCGACACACCTTAGGTCGACGCCAATTGGTCGACACACCTTGGGTCGACCTGGACAAAAGGTCGACATGGACAAAAGGTCGACAGGAACAAGGTCGACATGGAAAAGAGCCGACATTAGTTTTTTAAGTTTTTTGGGTGTCGTTTTCTTCGTAGAGTGACTGGGAAACCCAATTAGTGCACCGCGTCCCCTCGCATGGCTCGCTAACTTCGGGCATGGTGCCTTCGCTCCGCTTCGCTCGGCACAGATTACCGTTCCAATCGTAGTCCACGTGGATCGTTAAGTATGAAAAAGTTCCAAAAAAGAAAAAAATTGTGAAAAACTCATGTCGACCTTGTTCCTGTCGAACTTTTGTCCATGTCGACCTTTTGTCCATGTAGACCTAAGGTGTGTCGACCAATTGGCGTCGACCTAAGGCGTGTCGACCTTTTTGTTGTCGACCTGGAGTCCGGATACCGCAGTGGCATAGCCAGTGCATGAGCAGATGGAGCTTATACTTCCCCAAACATAAATTATGGCCTAATTAGTGCTTTCTTAATGATCTGACATTGGGCTCTTTTAGTTCGGTGGGCATCAGCCTTGAGTACAGTGGTTTCCAGCTTATCTGAGTTCAGGACAGTAGTGGATCCTCTTTGGCTGTGGAAGTGGCTCCTGCCTATATCAGTTTTTAGGAGCCTGGTGCAACTTCTCATTAGCTGCCACCCTGCTCCTACTTGTCTGGCTACCATATCATACTATACAACACTGCTATATCATACTATACAACACTATTATATCATACTATACAACACTGCCACATCATACTATTCAACACTGCCACATCATACTATAAAACACTGCCATATCATACTATTCAACACTGCTTTATCATACTATACAACACTGCCATATCATACTATACAACACTGCCATATCATACTATTCAACACCGCTATATCATACTATTCAACACTGCCATATCATACTATTCAACACTGCCATATCATACTATACAACACTGCCATATCATACTGTACAACACTGTTATATCATACTATTCAACACTGCCATATCATACTATACAACACTGCCATATCATACTGTACAACACTGTTATATCATACTATACAACACTGCCATATCATACTATTCAACACTGCCATATCATACTATACAACACTGCCATATCATATTATACAACACTGCCATATTATACTATACTATACAACACAGCTATATCATACTATTCAACACTGCCATATCATACTATTCAATACTGCCATATCATACTATTCAACACTGCCATATCAAACTATTCAACACTGCCATATCATACTATACAACACTGTTATATCATGCTATACAACACTGTTATATCATACTATACAACACTGCCGTATCATACTATACAACACTGCCATATCATACTATACAACACTGCCATATCATACTATACAACACAGCTATATCATACTATTCAACACTGCCATATCAAACTATTCAACACTGCCATATCATACTATTCAACACTGCCATATCATACTATTCAACACTGCCATATCATACTATACAACACTGCCATATCATACTATACAACACAGCTATATCATACTATACAACACAGCTATATCAAACTATTCAACACTGCCATATCATACTATACAACACTGCCATATCATACTATACAACACTGCCATATCATACTATACAACACTGTTATATCATACTATACAACATTGCCATATCATACTATACAACACTGCCATATCATACTATACAACACTGCCATATCATACTATACAACACTGTTATATCATACTATACAACATTGCCATATCATACTATACAACACTGCTATATCGTACTATTCAACACTGCTATATCATACTATACAACACTGTTATATCAAACTATACAGCACTGCCATATCATACTGTACAACACTATTATATCATACTATACAACACTGCTATATCATACTATTCAACAATGCTATATCATACTATACAACACTGTTATATCAAACTATACAGCACTGCCATATCATACTATACAACACTGCTACATCATACTATACAACACTGCTACATCATACTATACAACACTGTTATATCATACTATACAACACTGCGATATCATACTATACAACACTGCTACATCATACCATACAACACTGTTATATCATACTATACAACACTTTTATATCATACTATACAACACAGCCATATCCTACTATACAACACTGCTATATCATACTATACAACACTGTTATATCATACTATACAACACTGCCATATCATACTATACAACACTGTTATATCATACTATACAACACTGCTATATCATACTATACAACACTGTTATATAATACTATACAACACTGCCATATCATACTATACAACACTGTTATATCATACTATACAACACAGCCATATCATACTATACAACACTGCTATATCATACTATACAACACTGTTATATCATACTATACAACACAGCCATATCATACTATACAACACTGCCATATCATACTATACAACACTGCCATATCATACTATACAACACAGCTATATCATACTATTCAACACTGCCATATCACACTATGCAACACTGTTATATCATACTATACAACACTGCTATATCATACAATTAAACACTGCCATATCACACTATACAACACTGTTATATCATACTATACAACACTGCTATATCATACTATTCAACACTTATATATCATACTATTCAACACTTATATATCATACTATTCAACACTTATATATCATACTATACAGCACTGCCATATCATACTATACAACACTGCTACATCATACTATACAACACTGCTACATCATACTATACAACACTGTTATATCATACTATACAACACTGCGATATCATACTATACAACACTGCTACATCATACCATACAACACTGTTATATCATACTATACAACACTTTTATATCATACTATACAACACAGCCATATCCTACTATACAACACTGCTATATCATACTATACAACACTGTTATATCATACTATACAACACTGCCATATCATACTATACAACACTGTTATATCATACTATACAACACTGCTATATCATACTATTCAACACTTATATATCATACTATACAGCACTGCCATATCATACTATACAACACTGCTACATCATACTATACAACACTGTTATATCATACTATACAACACTGCTATATCATACTATACAACACTGCTACATCATACCATACAACACTGTTATATCATACTATACAACACTGCTATATCATACTATACAACACTGCTATATCATACTATACAACACTGCCATATCATACTATACAAAACTGCCATATCATACTATACAACACTGTTATATCATAGTATACAACACAGCCATATCATACTATACAACACTGCTACATCATACCATACAACACTGTTATATCATACTATACAACACTGCCATATCATACTATACAACACTGCTACATCATACTATACAACACTGCTACATCATACTATACAACACTGTTATATCATACTATACAACACTGCGATATCATACTATACAACACTGCTACATCATACTATACAACACTGTTATATCATACTATACAACACAGCCATATCATACTATACAACACTGCTATGTCATACTATACAACACTGTTATATCATACTATACAACACTGTTATATCATACTACACAACACTGCCATATCATACTATACAACACTGTTATATCATACTATACAACACTGCTATATCATACTATACAACACTGTTATATAATACTATACAACACTGCCATATCATACTATACAACACTGTTATATCATACTATACAACACTGCCATATCATACTATACAACACTGCTATATCATACTATACAACACTGTTATATCATACTATACAACACAGCCATATCATACTATACAACACTGCCATATCATACTATACAACACTGCCATATCATACTATTCAACACTGCCATATCATACTATTCAACACTGCCATATCATGCTATACAACACTCCCGTATCATACTATACAACACTCCCGTATCATACTATACAACACTGCCGTATCATACTATACAACACTGCCGTATCATACTATACAACATTGCCGTATCATACTATACAACACTGCCATATCATACTATACAATACTGCCATATCATACTATTCAACACTGCCATATCACACTATACAACACTGTTATATCATACTATAAACACTGCTATATCATACTATACAACACTTATATCATACTATACAACACTGCTATATCATACTATACAACACTGTTATATCATACTATACAACACTGCCATATCATACTATACAACACTGTTATATCATAGTATACAACACAGCCATATCATACTATACAACACTGCTACATCATACTATACAACACTGTTATATCATACTATACAGCACTGCCATATCATACTATACAACACTGCTACATCATACTATACAACACTGTTATATCATACTATACAACACTGTTATATCATACTATACAACATTGCCATATCATACTATACAACACTGCCATATCATACTATACAACACTGCCATATCATACTATACAACACTGTTATATCATACTATACAACATTGCCATATCATACTATACAACACTGCTATATCGTACTATTCAACACTGCTATATCATACTATACAACACTGTTATATCAAACTATACAGCACTGCCATATCATACTGTACAACACTCCTATATCATACTATACAACACTATTATATCATACTATACAACACTGTTATATCATACTATACAACACTGCCATATCATACTATACAGCACTGCCATATCATACTATACAGCACTGCCATATCATACTATACAACACTGTTATATCATACTATACAACACTGCCATATCATACTATACAACACTGCTATATCATACTATACAACACTGCCATATCATACTATACAACACTGCCATATCATACTATACAACACTGCCATATCATGCTATACAACACTGTTATATCATGCTATACAACACTGCCGTATCATACTATACAACACTGCCGTATCATACTATACAACACTGCCGTATCATACTATTCAACACTGCCATATCATACTATTCAACACTGCCATATCACACTATACAACACTGTTATATCATACTATACAACAATGCTATATCATTCTATTCAACACTGCCATACCACACTATGCAACACTGTTATATCATACTATACAACACTGCTATATCATACAATTAAACACTTCTATATCATACTATACAACACTGCCATATCATGCTATACAACACTGCTACATCATACTATACAACACTGTTATATCATACTATACAACATTGCCATATCATACTATACAACACTGCCATATCATACTATACAACACTGCCATATCATACTATACAACACTGTTATATCATACTATACAACATTGCCATATCATACTATACAACACTGCTATATCGTACTATTCAACACTGCTATATCATACTATACAACACTGTTATATCAAACTATACAGCACTGCCATATCATACTGTACAACACTCCTATATCATACTATACAACACTATTATATCATACTATACAACACTGTTATATCATACTATACAACACTGCCATATCATACTATACAGCACTGCCATATCATACTATACAGCACTGCCATATCATACTATACAGCACTGCCATATCATACTATACTGCACTGCCATATCATACTATACCGCACTGCCATATCATACTATACAGCACTGCCATATCATACTATACAACACTGCTATATCATACTATACAACACTGCCATATCATACTATACAACACTGCCATATCATGCTATACAACACTGTTATATCATGCTATACAACACTGTTATATCATACTATACAACACTGCCGTATCATACTATACAACACTGCCGTATCATACTATACAACACTGCCGTATCATACTATTCAACACTGCCATATCATACTATTCAACACTGTTATATCATACTATACAACACTGCTATATCATTCTATTCAACACTGCCATATCATACTATTCAACACTGCCATACCACACTATGCAACACTGTTATATCATACTATACAACACTGCTATATCATACAATTAAACACTTCTATATCATACTATACAACACTGCCATATCATGCTATACAACACTGCTATATCATACTATACAACACTGTTATATCATACTATACAACACAACACTGCCGTATCATACTATACAACACAGTTATATCATACTATTCAACACTGCCATATCATACTATACAATACTGCCATATCATACTATTCAACACTGCCATATCATACTATTCAACACTGCCATATCACACTATACAACACTGTTATATCATACTATACAACACTGCTATATCATACTATTCAACACTTATATATCATACTATACAGCACTGCCATATCATACTATACAACACTGCTACATCATACTATACAACACTGTTATATCATACTATACAACACTGCTATATCATACTATACAACACTGCTACATCATACCATACAACACTGTTATATCATACTATACAACACTGCTATATCATACTATACAACACTGCTACATCATACCATACAACACTGTTATATCATACTATAAACACTGCTATATCATACTATACAACACTGTTATATCATACTATACAACACTGCCATATCATACTATACAACACTGTTATATCATAGTATACAACACAGCCATATCATACTATACAACACTGCTACATCATACCATACAACACTGTTATATCATACTATACAACACTGTTATATCATACTATACAGCACTGCCATATCATACTATACAACACTGCTACATCATACTATCCAACACTGCTACATCATACTATACAACACTGTTATATCATACTATACAACACTGCTATATCATACTATACAACACTGCTACATCATACATTACAACACTGTTATATCATACTATACAACACAGCCATATCATACTATACAACACTGCTATATCATACTATACAACACTGTTATATCATACTATACAACACTGCCATATCATACTATACAACACTGCCATATCATACTATACAACATTGTTATATCATACTATACAACACTGCTATATCATACTATACAACACTGTTATATAATACTATACAACACTGCCATATCATACTATACAACACTGTTATATCATACTATACAACACTGCCATATCATACTATACAACACTGCTATATCATACTATACTACACTGCTATATCATACTATACAACACTGTTATATCATACTATACAACACAGCCATATCATACTATACAACACTGCCATATCATACTATACAACACTGCCATATCATGCTATACAACACTCCCGTATCATACTATACAACACTGCCGTATCATACTATACAACACTGCCGTATCATACTATACAACACTGCCGTATCATACTATACAACACTGCCGTATCATACTATACAACACTGCCATATCATACTATACAATACTGCCATATCATACTATTCAACACTGCCATATCACACTATACAACACTGTTATATCATACTATAAACTAGAGATGTGCACTTGAAATTTTTCGGGTTTTGGTTTTGGGTTCGGTTCCGCGGCCGTGTTTTGGGTTCGAACGCGTTTTGGCAAAACCTCACCAAATTTTTTTTGTCGGATTCGGGTGTGTTTTGGATTCGGGTGTTTTTTTAAAAAAACCCTAAAAAACTGCTTAAATCATAGAATTTGGGGGTCATTTTGATCCCAAAGTATTATTAACCTCAAAAAACATAATTTCCACTCATTTTCAGTCTATTCTGAACACCTCACACCTCACAATATTATTTTTAGTCCTAAAATTTGCACCGAGGTCGCTGGATGACTAAGATAAGCGACCCAAGTGGCCGACACAAACACCTGGCCCATCTAGGAGTGGCACTGCAGTGTCACGCAGGATGGCCCTTCCAAAAAACACTCCCCAAACAGCACATGACGCAAAGAAAAAAAGAGGCGCAATGAGGTAGCTGTGTGACTAAGCTCAACGACCCAAGTGGCCGACACAAACACCTGGCCCATCTAGGAGTGGCACTGCAGTGTCACGCAGGATGGCCCTTCCAAAAAACACTCCCCAAACAGCACATGACGCAAAGAAAAAAAGAGGCGCAATGAGGTAGCTGTGTGACTAAGCTCAACGACCCAAGTGGCCGACACAAACACCTGGCCCATCTAGGAGTGGCACTGCAGTGTCACGCAGAATGGCCCTTCAAAAAAATACTCCCCAAACAGCACATGACGCAAAGAAAAATTAAAGAAAAAAGAGGTGCAAGATGGAATTGTCCTTGGGCCCTCCCACCCACCCTTATGTTGTATAAACAGGACATGCACACTTTAACCAACCCATCATTTCAGTGACAGGGTCTGCCACACGACTGTGACTGAAATGACGGGTTGGTTTGGACCCCCACCAAAAAAGAAGCAATTAATCTCTCCTTGCACAAACTGGCTCTACAGAGGCAAGATGTCCACCTCATCATCATCCTCCGATATATCACCGTGTACATCTTCCTCCTCACAGATTATCAATTCGTCCCCACTGGAATCCACCATCTCAGCTTCCTGTGTACTACTTTGTGGAGGCAATTGCTGCTGGTCAATGTCTCCACGGAGGAATTGATTATAATTCATTTTCTCTGACGTCCTGGTGGATGCTGGGGACTCCGAAAGGACCATGGAGGAATAACGGCTCCGCAGGAGACTGGGCCCAAAAGTAAAAGCTTTAGGACTACCTGGTGTGCACTGGCTCCTCCCCCTATGACCCTCCTCCAAGCCTCAGTTAGATTTTTGTGCCCGAACGAGAAGGGTGCTCACTAGGTGGCTCTCCTGAGCTGCTTAGTAAAAAGTTTAAGTATAGGTTTTTTATTTTCAGTGAATCCTGCTGGCAACAGGTTCACTGCACCGAGGGACTAAGGGGAGAAGAAGCGAACTCACCTGCGTGCAGAGTGGATTGGGCTTCTTAGGCTACTGGACATTAGCTCCAGAGGGACGATCACAGGCCCAGCCATGGATGGGTCCCAGAGCCGCGCCGCCGGCCCCCTTACAGAGCCAGAAGACTGAAGAGGTCCGGAAAATCGGCGGCAGAAGACGTCCTGTCTTCAATAAGGTAGCGAACAGCACCGCAGCTGTGCGCCATTGCTCTCAGCACCCTTCACACTCCGGTCACTGAGGGTGCAGGGCGCTGGGGGGGGGGCGCCCTGAGACGCAATAAAAACACCTTATATGGCAAAAAATACATCACATATAGCTCCTGGGCTATATGGATGCATTTAACCCCTGCCTATTTTTCCTTAAAAAAGCGGGAGAAAGGCCGCCGAGAAGGGGGCGGAGCCTATCTCCTCAGCACACTGGCGCCATTTTTCCTCACAGCTCCGTTGGAGGGAAGCTCCCTGACTCTCCCCTGCAGTCCTGCACTACAGAAACAGGGTAAAACAAGAGAGGGGGGGGGGGGGGGCACTAATTTGGCAGATAAATCTATACAGCAGCTATATAAGGGAAAAACACTTATATAAGGTTATCCCTGTATATATATATATATAGCGCTCTGGTGTGTGCTGGCAAACTCTCCCTTTGTCTCCCCAAAGGGCTAGTGGGGTCCTGTCCTCTATCAGAGCATTCTCTGTGTGTGTGCTGTGTGTCGGTACGTTGTGTCGACATGTATGAGGAGGAAAATGGTATGGAGGCGGAGCAATTGCCTGTAATAGTGATGTCACCCCCTAGGGAGTCGACACCTGACTGGATGGTCTTATGGAAGGAATTACGTGATAGTGTCAGCACTTTACAAAAGACTGTTGACGACATGAGACAGGCGGCAAATCAGTTATTACCTGTACAGGCGTCTCAAACACCGTCAGGGGCTCTAAAGCGCCCGTTACCTCAGATGGTCGACACAGACCCAGACACGGACACTGACTCCAGTGTCGACGGTGAGGAAACAAACGTATTTTCCAGTAGGGCCACACGTTACATGATCACGGCAATGAAGGAGGTTTTGAACATTTCTGATACTACAAGTACCACAAAAAAGGGTATTATGTGGGGTGTGAAAAAACTACCCGTAGTTTTTCCTGAATCAGATGAATTAAATGAGGTGTGTGATGAAGCGTGGGTTTCCCCCGATAAAAAACTGCTAATTTCTAAAAAATTATTGGCATTATACCCTTTCCCGCCAGAGGTTAGGGCGCGTTGGGAAACACCCCCTAGGGTACATAAGGCGCTCACACGCTTATCAAAACAAGTGGCGTTACCGTCTCCTGATACGGCCGCCCTCAAGGAACCAGCTGATAGGAAGCTGGAAAATATCCTAAAAAGTATATACACACATACTGGTATTATACTGCGACCAGCAATCGCCTCAGCCTGGATGTGCAGTGCTGGGGTGGCTTGGTCGGATTCCCTGACTGAAAATATTGATACCCTGGACAGGGACAGTATATTATTGACTATAGAGCATTTAAAGGATGCATTTCTATATATGCGAGATGCACAGAGGGATATTTGCACTCTGGCATCAAGAGTAAGTGCGCTGTCCATTTCTGCCAGAAGAGGGTTATGGACGCGACAGTGGTCAGGTGATGCGGATTCCAAACGGCATATGGAAGTATTGCCGTATAAAGGGGAGGAGTTATTTGGGGTCGGTCTATCGGACCTGGTGGCCACGGCAACGGCTGGGAAATCCACCTTTTTACCCCAGGTCACCTCTCAGCAGAAAAAGACACCGTCTTTTCAGGCTCAGTCCTTTCGTCCCCATAAGGGCAAGCGGGCAAAAGGCCACTCATATCTGCCCCGGGGCAGAGGAAGGGGAAAAAGACTGCAGCAGGCAGCCTCTTCCCAGGAACAGAAGCCCTCCCCCGCTTCTGCCAAGTCCTCAGCATGACGCTGGGGCCTTACAAGCGGACTCAGGCACGGTGGGGGCCCGTCTCAAGATTTTCAGCGCGCAGTGGGCTCACTCGCAAGTGGACCCCTGGATCCTGCAGGTAGTATCTCAGGGGTACAAATTGGAATTCGAGACGTCTCCCCCTCGCCGGTTCCTGAAGTCTGCTTTACCAACGTCTCCCTCCAACAGGGAGGCGGTATTGGAAGCCATTCACAAGCTGTATTCCCAGCGGGTGATAATCAAGGTACCCCTCCTACAACAGGGAAAGGGGTATTATTCCACGCTGTTTGTGGTACCGAAGCCGGACGGCTCGGTGAGACCTATTTTAAATCTGAAATCCTTGAACACTTACATACAAAGGTTCAAATTCAAGATGGAGTCACTCAGAGCAGTGATAGCGAACCTGGAAGAAGGGGACTATATGGTGTCTCTGGACATCAAGGATGCTTACCTCCATGTCCCAATTTGCCCTTCTCACCAAGGGTACCTCAGGTTTGTGGTACAGAACTGTCACTATCAGTTTCAGACGCTGCCGTTTGGATTGTCCACGGCACCCCGGGTCTTTACCAAGGTAATGGCCGAAATGATGATTCTTCTTCGAAGAAAAGGCGTCTTAATTATCCCTTACTTGGACGATCTCCTGATAAGGGCAAGGTCCAGAGAACAGTTAGAGGTCGGAGTAGCACTATCTCAAGTAGTACTACGACAGCACGGGTGGATTCTAAATATTCCAAAATCGCAGCTGATTCCGACGACACGTCTGCTGTTCCTAGGGATGATTCTGGACACAGTCCAGAAAAAGGTGTTTCTCCCGGAGGAGAAAGCCAGGGAGTTATCCGACCTAGTCAGGAACCTCCTAAAACCAGGCCAAGTGTCAGTGCATCAATGCACAAGGGTCCTGGGAAAAATGGTGGCTTCTTACGAAGCGATTCCATTCGGCAGATTCCACGCAAGAACTTTTCAGTGGGATCTGCTGGACAAATGGTCCGCATCGCATCTTCAAATGCATCAGCGGATAACCCTGTCTCCAAGGACAAGGGTGTCTCTCCTGTGGTGGTTACAGAGTGCTCATCTTCTAGAGGGCCGCAGATTCGGCATTCAGGACTGGGTCCTGGTGACCACGGATGCCAGCCTGAGAGGCTGGGGAGCAGTCACACAGGGAAGAAATTTCCAGGGCTTGTGGTCAAGCATGGAAACGTCACTTCACATAAATATCCTGGAACTAAGGGCCATTTACAATGCCCTAAGTCAGGCAAGGCCTCTGCTTCAGGGTCAGCCGGTGTTGATCCAGTCGGACAACATCACGGCAGTCGCCCACGTAAACAGACAGGGCGGCACAAGAAGCAGGAGGGCAATGACGGAAGTTGCAAGGATTCTTCGCTGGGCGGAAAATCATGTGATAGCACTGTCAGCAGTGTTCATTCCGGGAGTGGACAACTGGGAAGCAGACTTCTTCAGCAGACACGACCTCCACCCGGGGGAGTGGGGACTTCACCCAGAAGTCTTCCACATGATTGTGAACCGTTGGGAAAAACCAAAGGTGGACATGATGGCGTCCCGCCTAAACAAAAAACTGGACAGATATTGCGCCAGGTCAAGGGACCCTCAGGCAATAGCTGTGGACGCTCTGGTAACACCGTGGGTGTACCAGTCAGTGTATGTGTTCCCTCCTCTGCCTCTCATACCCAAGGTACTGAGAATCATAAGAAGGAGAGGAGTAAGGACTATACTCGTGGCTCCGGATTGGCCAAGAAGGACTTGGTACCCGGAACTTCAAGAGATGCTCACGGAAGACCCGTGGCCTCTACCTCTAAGAAAGGACCTGCTCCAGCAGGGACCCTGTCTGTTCCAAGACTTACCGCGGCTGCGTTTGACGGCATGGCGGTTGAACGCCGGATCCTGAAGGAAAAAGGCATTCCGGATGAAGTCATCCCTACCCTGATCAAAGCCAGGAAGGATGTAACTGTGCAACATTATCACTGTATTTGGCGTAAATATGTTGCGTGGTGTGAGGCCAGGAAGGCCCCTACAGAGGAATTTCAACTGGGTCGTTTCCTGCATTTCCTGCAAACAGGACTGTCTATGGGCCTAAAATTAGGGTCCATTAAGGTTCAAATTTCGTCCCTGTCGATATTCTTCCAAAAAGAACTAGCTTCAGTTCCTGAAGTTCAGACGTTTGTCAAGGGGGTACTGCATATACAGCCTCCTTTTGTGCCTCCTAGAGATGAGCGGGTTCGGTTTCTCTGAATCCGAACCCGCCCGAACTTCATGTTTTTTTACACGGGTCCGAGCGACTCGGATCTTCCCGCCTTGCTCGGTTAACCCGAGCGCGCCCGAACGTCATCATCACGCTGACGGATTCTCGCGAGGCTCGGATTCTATCGCGAGACTCGGATTCTATATAAGGAGCCGCGCGTCGCGGCCATTTTCACACGTGCATTGAGATTGATAGGGAGAGGACGTGGCTGGCGTCCTCTCCGTTTAGAAATTAAAATAGATAGGAGAGTGAGAGTGAGACACTTCATTTACTTACTGGAGCTTAGGAGGAGTTATACTAGTGACTGATGACCAGTGACCTGACCACCAGTGCAGTTTTATAATTTATTATTATTTAATAATCCGTTCTGTTCTTGTTCTCTGCCTGAAAAAAACGATACACAGTGACTCCGTCACACTCACATACCATATCTGTGCTCAGCCCAGTGTGCTGCATCATCTATGTATAATATCTGACTGTGCTCACACAGCTTAATTGTGGGGGAGACTGGGGAGCAGTTATAGGTTATAGCAGGAGCCAGGAGTACATATTAAACAGTGCACACTTTTGCTGCCAGAGTGCCACTGCCAGTGTGACTGACCACTGACCACTGTGACCAGTGACCTGACCACACTGACCACCAGTATAGTATATTGTGATTGAATGTCTGCCTGAAAAAGTACACTCGTCGTGTGACTTGTGTGGTGTTTTTTTATTCTATAAAAATTAAAAAACTCATTCTGCTGACACAGTGTCCAGCAGGTCCGTCATTATATAATATATACCTGTCCGGCTGCAGTAGTGATATATATATATTTTTTATATCATTATTTATCATCCAGTCTATACTAGCAGCAGACACAGTACGGTAGTTCACGGCTGTAGCTACCTCTGTGTCGGCACTCGGCAGTCCATCCATAATTGTATACCACCTACCCGTGGTTTTTTTTTTCTTTCTTCTTTATACATACTACATCTCATTATCATCCAGTCTATATAAGCAGCAGACACAGTACAGTACGGTAGTCCACGGCTGTAGCTACCTCTGTGTCGGCACTCGGCAGTCCATCCATAATTGTATACCACCTACCCGTGGTTTTTTTTTATTCTTTCTTCTTTATACATACTACATCTCATTATCATCCAGTCTATATTAGCAGCAGACACAGTACAGTACTGTCCATAATTGTATACCACCTACCCGTGTTTTTTTTTCTTTCTTCTTTATACATACTACATCTCATTATCATCCAGTCTATATTAGCAGCAGACACAGTACAGTACTGTCCACGGCTGTAGCTACCTCTGTGTCGGCACTCGGCAGTCCATCCATAATTGTATACCACCTACCCGTGGTTTTTTTTTCTTTTTTCTTTCTTCTTTATACATACTACATCCAGTCTATATTAGCAGCAGACACAGTACAGTACGGTAGTCCACGGCTGTAGCTACCTCTGTGTCGGCACTCGGCAGTCCATCCATAATTGTATACCACCTACCCGTGGTTTTTTTTTCTTTCTTCTTTATACATACTACATCTCATTATCAACCAGTCTATATTAGCAGCAGACACAGTACAGTACGGTAGTCCACGGCTGTAGCTACCTCTGTGTCGGCACTCGGCAGTCCATCCATAATTGTATACCACCTACCCGTGGTTTTTTTTTTCTTTCTTCTTTATACATACTACATCTCATTATCAACCAGTCTATATTAGCAGCAGACACAGTACAGTACGGTAGTCCACGGCTGTAGCTACCTCTGTGTCGGCACTCGGCAGTCCATCCATAATTGTATACTAGTATCCATCCATCTCCATTGTTTACCTGAGGTGCCTTTTAGTTGTGCCTATTAAAATATGGAGAACAAAAATGTTGAGGTTCCAAAATTAGGGAAAGATCAAGATCCACTTCCACCTCGTGCTGAAGCTGCTGCCACTAGTCATGGCCGAGACGATGAAATGCCAGCAACGTCGTCTGCCAAGGCCGATGCCCAATGTCATAGTACAGAGCATGTCAAATCCAAAACACCAAATATCAGTAAAAAAAGGACTCCAAAACCTAAAATAAAATTGTCGGAGGAGAAGCGTAAACTTGCCAATATGCCATTTACCACACGGAGTGGCAAGGAACGGCTGAGGCCCTGGCCTATGTTCATGGCTAGTGGTTCAGCATCACATGAGGATGGAAGCACTCAGCCTCTCGCTAGAAAACTGAAAAGACTCAAGCTGGCAAAAGCACCGCAAAGAACTGTGCGTTCTTCGAAATCCCAAATCCACAAGGAGAGTCCAATTGTGTCGGTTGCGATGCCTGACCTTCCCAACACTGGACGTGAAGAGCATGCGCCTTCCACCATTTGCACGCCCCCTGCAAGTGCTGGAAGGAGCACCCGCAGTCCAGTTCCTGATAGTCAGATTGAAGATGTCAGTGTTGAAGTACACCAGGATGAGGAGGATATGGGTGTTGCTGGCGCTGGGGAGGAAATTGACCAGGAGGATTCTGATGGTGAGGTGGTTTGTTTAAGTCAGGCACCCGGGGAGACACCTGTTGTCCGTGGGAGGAATATGGCCACTGACATGCCTGGTGAAAATACCAAAAAAATCAGCTCTTCGGTGTGGAAGTATTTCAACAGAAATGCGGACAACAGGTGTCAAGCCGTGTGTTGCCTTTGTCAAGCTGTAATAAGTAGGGGTAAGGACGTTAACCACCTCGGAACATCCTCCCTTATACGTCACCTGCAGCGCATTCATAATAAGTCAGTGACAAGTTCAAAAACTTTGGGCGACAGCGGAAGCAGTCCACTGACCAGTAAATCCCTTCCTCTTGTAACCAAGCAAGTCTATACTAGCAGCAGACACAGTACGGTAGTTCACGGCTGTAGCTACCTCTGTGTCGGCACTCGGCAGTCCATCCATAATTGTATACCACCTACCCGTGGTTTTTTTTTCTTTCTTCTTTATACATACTACATCTCATTATCATCCAGTCTATATTAGCAGCAGACACAGTACAGTACGGTAGTCCACGGCTGTAGCTACCTCTGTGTCGGCACTCGGCAGTCCATCCATAATTGTATACCACCTACCCGTGGTTTTTTTTTCTTTCTTCTTTATACATACTACATCTCATTATCATCCAGTCTATATTAGCAGCAGACACAGTACAGTACGGTAGTCCACGGCTGTAGCTACCTCTGTGTCGGCACTCGGCAGTCCATCCATAATTGTATACCACCTACCCGTGGTTTTTTTTTCTTTCTTCTTTATACATACTACATCTCATTATCAACCAGTCTATATTAGCAGCAGACACAGTACAGTACGGTAGTCCACGGCTGTAGCTACCTCTGTGTCGGCACTCGGCAGTCCATCCATAATTGTATACCACCTACCCGTGGTTTTTTTTTTCTTTCTTCTTTATACATACTACATCTCATTATCAACCAGTCTAGATTAGCAGCAGACACAGTACGGTAGTTCACGGCTGTAGCTACCTCTGTGTCGGCACTCGGCAGTCCATCCATAATTGTATACCACCTACCCGTGGTTTTTTTTTTCTTTCTTCTTTATACATACTACATCTCATTATCATCCAGTCTATATTAGCAGCAGACACAGTACAGTACGGTAGTCCACGGCTGTAGCTACCTCTGTGTCGGCACTCGGCAGTCCATCCATAATTGTATACCACCTACCCGTGGTTTTTTCTTTCTTTCTTCTTTATACATACTACATCTCATTATCATCCAGTCTATATTAGCAGCAGACACAGTACAGTACGGTAGTCCACGGCTGTAGCTACCTCTGTGTCGGCACTCGGCAGTCCATCCATAATTGTATACCACCTACCCGTGGTTTTTTTTTCTTTCTTCTTTATACATACTACATCTCATTATCAACCAGTCTATATTAGCAGCAGACACAGTACAGTACGGTAGTCCACGGCTGTAGCTACCTCTGTGTCGGCACTCGGCAGTCCATCCATAATTGTATACCACCTACCCGTGGTTTTTTTTTTCTTTCTTCTTTATACATACTACATCTCATTATCAACCAGTCTATATTAGCAGCAGACACAGTACAGTACGGTAGTCCACGGCTGTAGCTACCTCTGTGTCGGCACTCGGCAGTCCATCCATAATTGTATACCACCTAACCGTGGTTTTTTTTTCTTTCTTCTTTATACATACATCTCATTATCATCCAGTCTATATTAGCAGCAGACACAGTACAGTACGGTAGTCCACGGCTGTAGCTACCTCTGTGTCGGCACTCGGCAGTCCATCCATAATTGTATACCACCTAGTCCTACCCGTGGGTTTTTTTTTCTTTCTTCTTTATACATACTACATCTCATTATCATCCAGTCTATATTAGCAGCAGACACAGTACAGTACGGTAGTCCACGGCTGTAGCTACCTCTGTGTCGGCACTCGGCAGTCCATCCATAATTGTATACCACCTACCCGTGGTTTTTTTTTCTTTTTTCTTTCTTCTTTATACATACTACATCTCATTATCAACCAGTCTATATTAGCAGCAGACACAGTACAGTACGGTAGTCCACGGCTGTAGCTACCTCTGTGTCGGCACTCGGCAGTCCATCCATAATTGTATACTAGTATCCATCCATCTCCATTGTTTACCTGAGGTGCCTTTTAGTTGTGCCTATTAAAATATGGAGAACAAAAATGTTGAGGTTCCAAAATTAGGGAAAGATCAAGATCCACTTCCACCTCGTGCTGAAGCTGCTGCCACTAGTCATGGCCGAGATGATGAAATGCCAGCAACGTCGTCTGCCAAGGCCGATGCCCAATGTCATAGTACAGAGCATGTCAAATCCAAAACACCAAATATTAGTAAAAAAAGGACTCCAAAACCTAAAATAAAATTGTCGGAGGAGAAGCGTAAACTTGCCAATATGCCATTTACCACACGGAGTGGCAAGGAACGGCTGATGCCCTGGCCTATGTTCATGGCTAGTGGTTCAGCTTCACATGAGGATGGAAGCACTCAGCCTCTCGCTAGAAAACTGAAAAGACTCAAGCTGGCAAAAGCACCGCAAAGAACTGTGCGTTCTTCGAAATCCCAAATCCACAAGGAGAGTCCAATTGTGTCGGTTGCGATGCCTGACCTTCCCAACACTGGACGTGAAGAGCATGCGCCTTCCACCATTTGCACGCCCCCTGCAAGTGCTGGAAGGAGCACCCGCAGTCCAGTTCCTGATAGTCAGATTGAAGATGTCAGTGTTGAAGTACACCAGGATGAGGAGGATATGGGTGTTGCTGGCGCTGGGGAGGAAATTGACCAGGAGGATTCTGATGGTGAGGTGGTTTGTTTAAGTCAGGCACCCGGGGAGACACCTGTTGTCCGTGGGAGGAATATGGCCACTGACATGCCTGGTGAAAATACCAAAAAAATCAGCTCTTCGGTGTGGAAGTATTTCAACAGAAATGCGGACAACAGGTGTCAAGCCGTGTGTTGCCTTTGTCAAGCTGTAATAAGTAGGGGTAAGGACGTTAACCACCTCGGAACATCCTCCCTTATACGTCACCTGCAGCGCATTCATAATAAGTCAGTGACAAGTTCAAAAACTTTGGGCGACAGCGGAAGCAGTCCACTGACCAGTAAATCCCTTCCTCTTGTAACCAAGCTCACGCAAACCACCCCACCAACTCCCTCAGTGTCAATTTCCTCCTTCCCCAGGAATGCCAATAGTCCTGCAGGCCATGTCACTGGCAATTCTGACGAGTCCTCTCCTGCCTGGGATTCCTCCGATGCATCCTTGCGTGTAACGCCTACTGCTGCTGGCGCTGCTGTTGTTGCTGCTGGGAGTCGATGGTCATCCCAGAGGGGAAGTCGTAAGCCCACTTGTACTACTTCCAGTAAGCAATTGACTGTTCAACAGTCCTTTGCGAGGAAGATGAAATATCACAGCAGTCATCCTGCTGCAAAGCGGATAACTGAGGCCTTGACAACTATGTTGGTGTTAGACGTGCGTCCGGTATCCGCCGTTAGTTCACAGGGAACTAGACAATTTATTGAGGCAGTGTGCCCCCGTTACCAAATACCATCTAGGTTCCACTTCTCTAGGCAGGCGATACCGAGAATGTACACGGACGTCAGAAAAAGACTCACCAGTGTCCTAAAAAATGCAGTTGTACCCAATGTCCACTTAACCACGGACATGTGGACAAGTGGAGCAGGGCAGGGTCAGGACTATATGACACTCCCGCCGCAAGAACAGCAGCGGCGGCACCAGTAGCAGCATCTCGCAAACGCCAACTCTTTCCTAGGCAGGCTACGCTTTGTATCACCGGTTTCCAGAATACGCACACAGCTGAAAACCTCTTACGGCAACTGAGGAAGATCATCGCGGAATGGCTTACCCCAATTGGACTCTCCTGTGGATTTGTGGCATCGGACAACGCCAGCAATATTGTGTGTGCATTAAATATGGGCAAATTCCAGCACGTCCCATGTTTTGCACATACCTTGAATTTGGTGGTGCAGAATTTTTTTAAAAACGACAGGGGCGTGCAAGAGATGCTGTCGGTGGCCAGAAGAATTGCGGGACACTTTCGGCGTACAGGCACCACGTACAGAAGACTGGAGCACCACCAAAAACTACTGAACCTGCCCTGCCATCATCTGAAGCAAGAAGTGGTAACGAGGTGGAATTCAACCCTCTATATGCTTCAGAGGTTGGAGGAGCAGCAAAAGGCCATTCAAGCCTATACAATTGAGCACGATATAGGAGGTGGAATGCACCTGTCTCAAGCGCAGTGGAGAATGATTTCAACGTTGTGCAAGGTTCTGATGCCCTTTGAACTTGCCACACGTGAAGTCAGTTCAGACACTGCCAGCCTGAGTCAGGTCATTCCCCTCATCAGGCTTTTGCAGAAGAAGCTGGAGACATTGAAGGAGGAGCTAACACGGAGCGATTCCGCTAGGCATGTGGGACTTGTGGATGGAGCCCTTAATTCGCTTAACAAGGATTCACGGGTGGTCAATCTGTTGAAATCAGAGCACTACATTTTGGCCACCGTGCTCGATCCTAGATTTAAAGCCTACCTTGGATCTCTCTTTCCGGCAGACACAAGTCTGCTGGGGTTGAAAGACCTGCTGGTGAGAAAATTGTCAAGTCAAGCGGAACGCGACCTGTCAACATCTCCTCCTTCACATTCTCCCGCAACTGGGGGTGCGAGGAAAAGGCTCAGAATTCCGAGCCCACCCGCTGGCGGTGATGCAGGGCAGTCTGGAGCGACTGCTGATGCTGACATCTGGTCCGGACTGAAGGACCTGACAACGATTACGGACATGTCGTCTACTGTCACTGCATATGATTCTCTCAACATTGAAAGAATGGTGGAGGATTATATGAGTGACCGCATCCAAGTAGGCACGTCACACAGTCCGTACTTATACTGGCAGGAAAAAGAGGCAATTTGGAGGCCCTTGCACAAACTGGCTTTATTCTACCTAAGTTGCCCTCCCACAAGTGTGTACTCCGAAAGAGTGTTTAGTGCCGCCGCTCACCTTGTCAGCAATCGGCGTACGAGGTTACATCCAGAAAATGTGGAGAAGATGATGTTCATTAAAATGAATTATAATCAATTCCTCCGCGGAGACATTGACCAGCAGCAATTGCCTCCACAAAGTACACAGGGAGCTGAGATGGTGGATTCCAGTGGGGACGAATTGATAATCTGTGAGGAGGGCGATGTACACGGTGATATATCGGAGGATGATGATGAGGTGGACATCTTGCCTCTGTAGAGCCAGTTTGTGCAAGGAGAGATTAATTGCTTCTTTTTTGGTGGGGGTCCAAACCAACCCGTCATATCAGTCACAGTCGTGTGGCAGACCCTGTCACTGAAATGATGGGTTGGTTAAAGTGTGCATGTCCTGTTTATACAACATAAGGGTGGGTGGGAGGGCCCAAGGACATTTCCATCTTGCACCTCTTTTTTCTTTAATTTTTCTTTGCGTCATGTGCTGTTTGGGGAGGGTTTTTTGGAAGGAACATCCTGCGTGACACTGCAGTGACACTCCTAGATGGGCCCGGTGTTTGTGTCGGCCACTAGGGTCGCTTATCTTACTCACACAGCTACCTCATTGCGCCTCTTTTTTTCTTTGCGTCATGTGCTGTTTGGGGAGGGTTTTTTGGAAGGGACATCCTGCGTGACACTGCAGTGACACTCCTAGATGGGCCCGGTGTTTGTGTCGGCCACTAGGGTCGCTTAGCTTAGTCATCCAGCGACCTCGGTGCAAATTTTAGGACTAAAAATAATATTGTGAGGTGTGAGGTATTCAGAATAGACTGAAAATGAGTGGAAATGATGGTTTTTGAGGTTAATAATACTTTGGGATCAAAATGACCCCCAAATTCTATGATTTAAGCTGTTTTTTAGGTTTTTTGGAAAAAAACACCCGAATCCAAAACACACTCGAATCCGACAAAAAAAATTCGGTTAGGTTTTGCCAAAACGCGGTCGAACCCAAAACACGGCCGCGGAACCGAACCCAAAACCAAAACACAAAACCCGAAAAATTTCCGGCGCTCATCTCTAGTGCCTCCAGTGGCACCTTGGGATCTCAATGTAGTTTTGGGGTTCCTAAAATCACATTGGTTTGAACCACTCACCACTGTGGACTTAAAATATCTCACATGGAAAGTGGTAATGCTGTTAGCCCTGGCCTCAGCCAGGCGTGTCTCAGAATTGGCGGCTTTATCCTATAAAAGCCCTTACCTAATTTTTCATACGGACAGGGCAGAATTGAGGACTCGTCCTCAATTTCTCCCTAAGGTGGTTTCAGCGTTTCACTTAAACCAGCCTATTGTGGTACCTGCGGCTACTAGGGACTTGGAGGATTCCAAGTTGCTGGACGTAGTCAGGGCCCTGAAAATATATGTTTCCAGGACAGCTGGAGTCAGAAAATCTGACTCGCTGTTTATCCTGTATGCACCCAACAAGCTGGGTGCTCCTGCTTCTAAGCAGACTATTGCTCGTTGGATTTGTAGTACAATTCAGCTTGCACATTCTGTGGCAGGCCTGCCACAGCCAAAATCTGTAAAAGCCCATTCCACACGGAAAGTGGGCTCATCTTGGGCGGCTGCCCGAGGGGTCTCGGCTTTACAACTTTGCCGAGCAGCTACTTGGTCAGGGGCAAACACGTTTGCTAAATTCTACAAATTTGATACCCTGGCTGAGGAGGACCTGGAGTTCTCTCATTCGGTGCTGCAGAGTCATCCGCACTCTCCCGCCCGTTTGGGAGCTTTGGTATAATCCCCATGGTCCTTTCGGAGTCCCCAGCATTCACTAGGACGTCAGAGAAAATAAGAATTTACTTACCGATAATTCTATTTCTCATAGTCCGTAGTGGATGCTGGGCGCCCATCCCAAGTGCGGATTGTCTGCAATACTTGTACATAGTTATTGTTACAAAAATCGGGTTATTATTTGTTGTGAGCCATCTTTTCAGAGGCTCCTCTGTTATCATGCTGTTAACTGGGTTCAGATCACAAGTTGTACGGTGTGATTGGTGTGGCTGGTATGAGTCTTACCCGGGATTCAAAATCCTTCCTTATTGTGTACGCTCGTCCGGGCACAGTATCCTAACTGAGGCTTGGAGGAGGGTCATAGGGGGAGGAGCCAGTGCACACCAGGTAGTCCTAAAGCTTTTACTTTTGTGCCCAGTCTCCTGCGGAGCCGCTATTCTTCCATGGTCCTTTCGGAGTCCCCAGCATCCACTACGGACTATGAGAAATAGAATTATCGGTAAGTAAATTCTTATTTTAATGAACATCATCTTCTCCACATTTTCTGGATGTAACCTCGTACGCCGATTGCTGACAAGGTGAGCGGCGGCACTAAACACTCTTTCGGAGTACACACTTGTGGGAGGGCAACTTAGGTAGAATAAAGCCAGTTTGTGCAAGGGCCTCCAAATTGCCTCTTTTTCCTGCCAGTATAAGTACGGACTGTCTGACGTGCCTACTTGGATGCGGTCACTCATATACTCCTCCACCATTCTTTCAATGGGGAGAGAATCATATGCAGTGACAGTAGACGACATGTCCGTAATCGTTGTCAGGTCCTTCAGTCCGGACCAGATGTCAGCATCAGCAGTCGCTCCAGACTGCCCTGCATCACCGCCAGCGGGTGGGCTCGGAATTCTGAGCCTTTTCCTCGCACCCCCAGTTGCGGGAGAATGTGAAGGAGGAGATGTTGACAGGTCGCGTTCCGCTTGACTTGACAATTTTGTCACCAGCAGTTCTTTGAACCCCAGCAGACTTGTGTCTGCCGGAAAGAGAGATCCAAGGTAGGTTTTAAATCTAGGATCGAGCACCGTGGCCAAAATGTAGTGCTCTGATTTCAACAGATTGACCACCCGTGAATCCTTGTTAAGCGAATTAAGGGCTCCATCCACAAGTCCCACATGCCTAGCGGAATCGCTCTGTGTTAGCTCCTCCTTCAATGTCTCCAGCTTCTTCTGCAAAAGCCTGATGAGGGGAATGACCTGACTCAGGCTGGCAGTGTCTGAACTGACTTCACGTGTGGCAAGTTCAAAAGGTTGCAGAACCTTGCACAACGTTGAAATCATTCTCCACTGCGCTTGAGACAGGTGCATTCCACCTCCTATATCGTGCTCAGTTGTATAGGCTTGAATGGCCTTTTGCTGCTCCTCCAACCTCTGAAGCATATAGAGGGTTGAATTCCACCTCGTTACCACTTCTTGCTTCAGATGATGGCAGGGCAGGTTCAGGCGTTTTTGGTGTTGCTCCAGTCTTCTGTACGTGGTGCCTGTACGCCGAAAGTGTCCCGCAATTCTTCTGGCCACCGACAGCATCTCTTGCACGCCCCTCTCGTTTTTTAAATAATTCTGCACCACCAAATTCAAGGTATGTGCAAAACATGGGACGTGCTGGAATTTGCCCATATTTAATGCACACACAATATTGCTGGCGTTGTCCGATGCCACAAATCCACAGGAGAGTCCAATTGGGGTAAGCCATTCTGCGATGATCTTCCTCAGTTGCCGTAAGAGGTTTTTAGCTGTGTGCGTATTCTGGAAAGCGGTGATACAAAGCGTAGCCTGCCTAGGAAAGAGTTGGCGTTTGCGAGATGCTGCTACTGGTGCCGCCGCTGCTGTTCTTGCGGCGGGAGTCCATACATCTACCCAGTGGGCTGTCACAGTCATATAGTCCTGAGCCTTCCCTGCTCCACTTGTCCACATGTCCGTGGTTAAGTGGACATTGGGTACAACTGCATTTTTTAGGACACTGGTGAGTCTTTTTCTGAGATCTGTGTACATTTTCGGTATCGCCTGCCTAGAGAAATGGAACCTAGATGGTATTTGGTACCGGGGACACAGTACCTCCAACAAGTCTCTAGTTGCCTCTGCAGTAATGATGGATACCGAAACCACGTTTCTCACCGCCCAGGATGCCAAGGCCTCAGTTATCCGCTTTGCAGCAGGATGACTGCTGTGATATTTCATCTTCCTCGCAAAGGACTGTTGGACAGTCAATTGCTTGGTGGAAGTAGTAAAAGTGGTCTTACGAGTACGACTTCCCCTCTGGGATGACCATCGACTCCCAGCAGCAACAACAGCAGCGCCAGCAGCAGTAGGCGTTACACGCAAGGATGCATCGGAGGAATCACAGGCAGGAGAGGACTCGTCATAATTGCCAGTGACATGGCCTGCAGGACTATTGGCATTCCTGGTGAAGGATGAAATTGACACTGAGGGAGATGGTGGGGTGGTTTGCGTGAGCTTGGTTACAAGAGGAAGGGATTTACTGGTCAGTGGACTGCTTCCGCTGTCGCCCAAAGTTTTTGAACTTGTCACTGACTTATGAATGCGCTGCAGGTGACGTATAAGGGAGGATGTTCCGAGGTGGTTAACGTCCTTATCCCTACTTATTACAGCTTGACAAAGGCAACACACGGCTTGACAAATGTTGTCCGCATTTCTGTTGAAATACTTCCACACCGAAGAGCTGATTTTTTTGGTATTTTCACCAGGCATGTCAATGGCCCTATTCCTCCCACGGACAACAGGTGTCTCCCTGGGTGCCTGACTTAAACAAACCACCTCACCATCAGAATCCTCCTGGTCAATTTCCTCCCCAGCGCCAGCAACACCCATATCCTCCTCATCCTGGTGTACTTCAACACTGACATCTTCAATCTGACTATCAGGAACTGGACTGCGGGTGCTCTTCCAGCACTTGCAGGGGGCGTGCAAATGGCGGAAGGCGCATGCTCTTCACGTCCAGTGTTGGGAAGGTCAGGCATCGCAAACGACACAATTGGACTCTCCTTGTGGATTTGTGATTTCGAAGAACGCACAGTTCTTTGCTGTGCTTTTGCCAGCTTGAGTCTTTTCATTTTTCTAGCGAGAGGCTGAGTGCTTCCATCCTCATGTGAAGCTGAACCACTAGCCATGAACATAGGCCAGGGCCTCAGCCGTTCCTTGCCACTCCGTGTGGTAAATGGCATATTGGCAAGTTTACGCTTCTCCTCCGACAATTTTATTTTAGATTTTTGAGTCCTTTTTTTACTGATATTTGGTGTTTTGGATTTTACATGCTCTGTACTATGACATTGGGCATCGGCCTTGGCAGACGACGTTGATGGAATTTCATCGTCTCGGCCATGACTAGTGGCAGCAGCTTCAGCACGAGGTGGAAGTGGATCTTGATCTTTCCCTATTTTTGGAACCTCAACATTTTTGTTCTCCATATTTTAATAGGCACAACTAAAAGGCACCTCAGGTAAACAATGGAGATGGATGGATACTAGTATACTTATGGATGACGAGCGACTGCCGACACAGAGGTAGCTACAGCCGTGGACTACCGTACTGTGTCTGCTGCTAATATAGACTGGATGATAATGAGATAAAATTAAAATAATAAGAATTTACTTACCGATAATTCTATTTCTCGGAGTCCGTAGTGGATGCTGGGGTTCCTGAAAGGACCATGGGGAATAGCGGCTCCGCAGGAGACAGGGCACAAAAAGTAAAGCTTTAGGATCAGGTGGTGTGCACTGGCTCCTCCCCCTATGACCCTCCTCCAAGCCTCAGTTAGGTACTGTGCCCGGACGAGCGTACACAATAAGGAAGGATTTATGAATCCCGGGTAAGACTCATACCAGCCACACCAATCACACTGTACAACCTGTGATCTGAACCCAGTTAACAGTATGATAACAGCGGAGCCTCTGAAAAGATGGCTCACAACAATAATAACCCGATTTTTGTAACTATGTACAAGTAATGCAGATAATCCGCACTTGGGATGGGCGCCCAGCATCCACTACGGACTCCGAGAAATAGAATTATCGGTAAGTAAATTCTTATTTTCTCTATCGTCCTAGTGGATGCTGGGGTTCCTGAAAGGACCATGGGGATTATACCAAAGCTCCCAAACGGGCGGGAGAGTGCGGATGACTCTGCAGCACCGAATGAGAGAACTCCAGGTCCTCCTTAGCCAGGGTATCAAATTTGTAGGATTTTACAAACGTGTTTGCCCCTGACTAAATAACCGCTCGGCAAAGTTGTAAAGCCGAGACCCCTCGGGCAGCCGCCCAAGATGAGCCCACCTTCCTTGTGGAATGGGCATTTACATATTTTGGCTGTGGCAGGCCTGCCACAGAACGTGCAAGCTGAATTGTATTACACATCCAACTAGCAAAAGTCTGCTTAAAAGCAAGAGCACCCAGTTTGTTGGGTGCATACAGGATAACAGCAAGTCAGTTTTCCTGACTCCAGCCGTCCTGGAACCTATATTTTCAGGGCCCTGACCACATCTAGCAACTTGGAGTCCTCCAAGTCCCTAGTAGGCGCAAGACACCACAATAAGCTGGTTCAGGTGAAACACTGACACCACCTTAGGGAGAGAACTGGGGACGAGTCCGCAGCTCTGCCCTGTCCGAATGGACAAACAGATATGGGCTTTTTTGAGAAAAAAACCACCAATTTGACACTCGCCTGGTCCAGGCCAGGTCCAAGAGCATGTTCACTTTTCATGTGAGATGCTTCAAATCCACAGATTTGACTGGTTTTAAACCAATGTGTTTTGAGGAATCCCAGAACTACGTTGAGATTCCACAGTGCCACTGGAGGCACAAAAGGGGGTTGTATATGCAATACTCCCTTGACAACTTCTGGACTTCAGGAACTGAAGCCACTTCTTTCTGGAGGAAAAATCGACAGGGCCGAAATTTGAACCTTAATGGACCCCAAATTGAGGCTCATAGACACTCCTGTTTGCAAGAAATGCAGGAATCGACCGAGTTGAAATTTCTTCGTGGGGCCTTCCTGGCCTCACACCACGCAACATATTTTCGCCACATGTGGTGATAATGTTGTGCGGTCACCTCCTTTCTGGCTTTGACCAGGGTAGGAATGACCTCTTCCTGAATGCCTTTTTCCTTAGGATCCGGCGTTCCACCGCCATGCCGTCAAACGCAGCTGCGGTAAGTCTTGGAACAGACATGGTACTTGCTGAAACAAGTCCCTTCTTAGCGGCAGAGGCCATAAGTCCTCTGTGAGCATCTCTTGAAGTTCCGGGTACCAAGTCCTTCTTGGCCAATCCGGAGCCATGAGTATAGTTCTTACTCCTCTACGTCTTATAATTCTCAGTACCTTAGGTATGAAAAGCAGAGGATGGAACACATACACCGACTGGTACACCCACGGTGTTACCAGAACGTCCACAGCTATTGCCTGAGGGTCTCTTAACCTGGCGCAATACCTGTCCCGTTTTTTGTTCAGACGGGACGCCATCATGTCCACCTTTGGTAATTCCCAACGGTTTACAATTATGTGGAAAACTTCCCCATGAAGTTCCCACTCTGCCGGGTGGAGGTCGTGCCTACTGAGGAAGTCTGCTTCCCAGTTTCCATTCCCGGAATGAAACACTGCTGACAGTGCTATCACATGATTTTCCGCCCAGCGAAAAGTCCTTGCAGTTTTTGCCACTGCCCTCCTGCTTCTTGTGCCGCCCTGTCTATTTACGTGGGCGACTGCCGTGATGTTTTATCCCACTGGATCAATACCGGCTGACCTTGAAGCAGAGGTCTTGCTAAGCTTAGAGCATTATAAATTTACCCTTAGCTATATTTATGTGGAGAAAAATCTCCAGACTTGATCACACTCCCTGGAAATTTTTTCCTTGTGTGACTGCTCCCCAGCCTCTCGGGCTGGCCTCCGTTGTCACCAACATCCAAAACTGAATGCCGAATCTGCGGCCCTCTAGAAGATGAGCACTCTGTAACCACCACAGGAGAGACACCCTTGTCCTTGGATATAGGGTTATCCGCTGATGCATCTGAAGATGCGATCCGGACCATTTGTCCAGCAGATCCCACTGAAAAGTTCTTGCATGAAATCTGCCGACTGGAATTGCTTCGAAGGAAGTCACCATTTTTTTACCATGGCCCTTGTGCAATGATGCACTGATTTTAGGAGGTTCCTGACTAGCTCGGATAACTCCCTGGCTTTCTCTTCCGGGAGAAACACCTTTTTCTGGACTGTGTCCAGAATCATCCCTAAGCACAGGAGACTTGTTGTCGGGATCAGCTGCGATTTTGGAATCTTTAGAATCCACCCCTGCTGTTGTAACAGTATCCGAGATAGTGCTACTCCGACCTCCAACTGTTCCCTGGACTTTGCCCTTATCAGGAGATCGTCCAAGTAAGGGATAATTAAGACGCCTTTTCTTCGAAGAAGAACCATCATTTCGGCCATTACCTTGGTAAAGACCCGGGGTGCCGTAGACAATCCAAACGGCAGCGTCTGAAACTGATAGTGACAGTTCTGTACCACGAACCTGAGGTACCCTTAGTGATAAGGGCAAATTTGGGACATGGAGGTAAGCATCCCTGATGTCTCGGGACACCAGATAGTCCCCTTCTTCCCGGTTCGTTATCACTGCTCTGAGTGACTCCATCTTGATTTGAACCTTTGTAAGTGTTCAAATTTTTTTAGATTTAGAATAGGTCTCACCTAGCCTTCTGGCTTCAGTACCACAATATAGTGTGGAATAATACCCCTTTTCTTGTTGTAGGAGGGGTAATTTAATTATCACCTGCTGGGAATACAGCTCGTGAATTTTTTCCCATACTGCCTCCTTGTCGGAGGGAGACCTTGGTAAAGCAGCCTTCAGGAGCCTGCGCAGGGGAAACGTCTCGACATTCCAAACTGTACCCCTGGGATCCTACTTGTAGGATCCAGGGGTCCTGTACGGTCTCAGCGTCATGCTGAGAGCTTGTCAGAAGGGTTGGAACGCTTCTGTTCCTGGGAATGGGCTGCCTGCTGCAGTCTTCTTCCCTTTCCTCTATCCCTGGGCAGATATGACTCTTATAGGGACGAAAGGACTGAAGCTGAAAAGACGGTGTCTTTTTCTGCAGAGATGTGACTTAGGGTAAAAACGGTGGATTTTCCAGCAGTTGCCGTGGCCACCAGGTCCGATGGACCGACCCCAAATAACTCCTCTTCCTTTATACGGCAATACACCTTTGTGCCGTTTGGAATCTGCATCACCTGACCACTGTCGTGTCCATAAACATCTTCTGGCAGATATGGACATCGCACTTACTCTTGATGCCAGAGTGCAAATATCCCTCTGTGCATCTCGCATATATAGAAATACATCCTTTAAATGCTCTATAGTCAATAAAATACTGTCCCTGTCAAGGGTATCAATATTTTTAGTCAGGGAATCCGTCCAAGCCACCCCAGCTCTGCACATCCAGGCTGAGGCGATCGCTGGTCGCAGTATAACACCAGTATGTGTGTATATACTTTTTATGATATTTTTCCAGCCTCCTGTCAGCTGGCTCCTTGAGGACGGCCCTATCTATAGACGGTACCGCCACTTGTTCTGATAAGCGTGTGAGCGCCTTATCCACCCTAAGGGGTGTTTCCCAACGCGCCCTAACTTCTGGCGGGAAAGGGTATACCGCCCATATTTTCTATCGGGGGGAACCCACGCATCATCACACACTTCATTTAATTTATCTGATTCAGGAAAAACTACGGTAGTTTTTTCACATCCCACATAATACCCTCTTTTGTGGTACTTGTAGTATCAGAAATATGTAACACCTCCTTCATTGCCCTTAACGTGTGGCCCTAATAAGGAATACGTTTTTTAAAACCCCTGACGGTGTTTTTGAGACGTCTGGACCGGTACTAATTGTTTGTCGGCCGTCTCATGTCGTCAACCGACCTTGGCGCGTGTTGACATTATCACGTAATTCCCTAAATAAGCCATCCATTCCGGTGTCGACTCCCTAGAGAGTAACATCACCATTACAGGCAATTGCTCCGCCTCCTCACCAACATCGTCCTCATACATGTCGACACACACGTACCGACACACAGCACACACACAGGGAATGCTCTGATAGAGGACAGGACCTACTAGCCCTTTGGAGAGACAGAGGGAGAGTTTGCCAGCACACACCAAAAACGCTATAATTATATAGGGACAACCTTATATAAGTGTTTTCCCTTATAGCATCTTTTTTATATATTTCTAACGCCAAATTAGTGCCCCCCCTCTCTGTTTTAACCCTGTTTCTGTAGTGCAGTGCAGGGGAGAGCCTGGGAGCCTTCCCTCCAGCCTTTCTGTGAGGGAAAATGGCGCTGTGTGCTGAGGAGATAGGCCCCGCCCCTTTTTCGGCGGCCTCGTCTCCCGCTCTTAACGGATTCTGGCAGGGGTTAAATATCTCCATATAGCCCCCGGAGGCTATATGTGAGGTATTTTTAGCCAAAAAAGGTTTTCATTTGCCTCCCAGGGCGCCCCCCTCCCAGCGCCCTGCACCCTCAGTGACTGCCGTGTGAAGTGTGCTGAGAGGAAAATGGCGCACAGCTGCAGTGCTGTGCGCTACCTTAAGAAGACTGAGGAGTCTTCTGCCGCCGATTCTGGACCTCTTCTCGTTTCAGCATCTGCAAGGGGGCCGGCGGCGAGGCTCCGGTGACCATCCAGGCTGTACCTGTGATCGTCCCTCTGGAGCTAATGTCCAGTAGCCAAGAAGCCAATCCATCCTGCACGCAGGTGAGTTCACTTCTTCTCCCCTAAGTCCCTCGTTGCAGTGATCCTGTTGCCAGCAGGACTCACTGTAAAATAAAAAACCTAAGCTAAACTTTTCTAAGCAGCTCTTTAGGAGAGCCACCTAGATTGCACCCTTCTCGGCCGGGCACAAAAATCTAACTGAGGCTTGGAGGAGGGTCATAGGGGGAGGAGCCAGTGCACACCACCTGATCCTAAAGCTTTACTTTTTGTGCCCTGTCTCCTGCGGAGCCGCTATTCCCCATGGTCCTTTCAGGAACCCCAGCATCCACTAGGACGATAGAGAAATATATATATATATATCACACTAGTACTGCAGCCGGACAGGTATATATTATGTAATGACGGACCTGCTGGACACTGCCTGTCAGCACTGCAGACTCCTAAAGTAAGCTACTAGTATCAAGAAGATAGGAAAAAAAAAAAAAAACACGGGTAGGTGGTATACAATTATGGATGGACGAGCGACTGCCGACACAGAGGTAGCTACAGCCGTGGACTACCGTACTGTGTCTGCTGCTAATATAGACTGGATGATAATGAGATAAAATTAAAATATATATATATATATATATCACACTAGTACTGCAGCCGGACAGGTATATATTATGTAATGACGGACCTGCTGGACACTGTCTGTCAGCACTGCAGACTCCTAAAGTAAGCTACTAGTATCAAGAAGATAGAAAAAAAAAAAAAACACAGGTAGGTGGTATACAATTATGGATGGACGAGCGACTGCCGACACAGAGGTAGCTACAGCCGTGGACTACCGTACTGTGTCTGCTGCTAATATAGACTGGATGATAATGAGATAAAATTAAAATATATATATATCACACTAGTACTGCAGCCGGACAGGTATATATTATGTAATGACGGACCTGCTGGACACTGTCTGCAGAATGCGTTTATAAAAACACCACACGACGAGTGTTTAACTTTTTCAGGCAGACAATCACAATATACTGGTGGTCAGCAGACAATCACAATATACTGGTGGTCAGTGGTCACTGGTCAGTCACACTGGCAGTGGCACTCTGGCAGCAAAAGTGTGCACTGTACTTAAAATATGTACTCCTGCTATAACTGCTTCCCAGTCTCCCCCACAATTAAGCTGTGTGAGCAGTGAGCACTCAGCACAGTCAGATAATGATATACAGTATTACATATGATGCAGCACACTGGGCTGAGCACAGATATGGTATGTGACTGTGTCACACTGTGTATCGTTTTTTTTCAGGCAGAGAACGGATTAATTAAACTGGTGGTGGTCACTGGTCACTGGTCACACTATCAGCAAGTAGTACTCCGTCCTAAGCAGACCATCACAATATACTGGTGGTCAGTGTGGTCACTGGTCAGTCACACTGGCAGTGTGGCACTCTGGCAGCAAAAGTGTGCACTGTACTTAAAATATATTATTTATGTACTCCTGCTCTAACTGCTCCCCAGTCTCCCCCACAATTAAGCTGTGTGAGCAGTGAGCACTCAGCACAGTCAGATATACAGTATTACATATGATGATGCAGCACACTGAGGCTGAGCACAGATATGGTATGTGACTGTGTCACACTGTGTATCGTTTTTTTTCAGGCAGAGAACGGATTAATTAAACTGATGGTCACTGGTCACACTATCAGCAAGTAGTAGTACTCCAGTCCTAATATGCTCCCCAAAATTAGTAAATAGGGTCTCTAACTCTCTACTCTCTTCTCTATAAACGGAGAGGACGCCAGCCACGTCCTCTCCCTATCAATCTCAATGCACGTGTGAAAATGGCGGCGACGCGCGGCTCCTTATATAGAATCCGAGTCTCGCGATAGAATACGAGCCTCGCAAGAATCCGACAGCGGGATGATGACGTTCGGGCGCGCTCGGGTTAGCCGAGCAAGGCGGGAAGATCCGAGTCTGCCTCGGATCCGTGTAAAAAGGCTGAAGTTCGGGGGGGGGTTCGGATTCCGAGAAACCGAACCCGCTCATCACTACTATAAACACTGCTATATCATACTATACAACACTGTTATATCATACTATACAACACTGCTATATCATACTATACAACACTGTTATATCATACTATACAACACTGCCATATCATACTATACAACACTGTTATATCATAGTATACAACACAGCCATATCATACTATACAACACTGCTACATCATACTATACAACACTGTTATATCATACTATACAACACTGTTATATCATACTATACAGCACTGCCATATCATACTATACAACACTGCTACATCATACTATACAACACTGCTACATCATACTATACAACACTGCTATATCATACTATACAACACTGTTATATCATACTATACAACACTTTTATATCATACTATACAGCACTGCCATATATACAACACTGCTACATCATACTATCCAACACTGCTACATCATACTATACAACACTGCTATATCATACTATACAACACTGCTATATCATACTATACAACACTGCTATATCATACTATACAACACTGCTACATCATACCATACAACACTGTTATATCATACTATACAACACTGTTATATCATACTATACAACACAGCCATATCCTGCTATACAACACTGCTATATCATACTATACAACACTGTTATATCATACTATACAACACTGCCATATCATACTATACAACACTGTTATATCATACTATACAACACAGCCATATCATACTATACAACACTGCTATATCATACTATACAACACTGCTGTATCATACTATACAACACTGTTATATCATACTGTACAACACTGTTATATCATACTATACAACACTGCCATATCATACTATACAACACTGTTATATCATACTATACAACACTGTTATATCATACTATACAACACTGTTATATCATACTATACAACACTGCCATATCATACTATACAACACTGCCATATCATACTATACAACACTGCCATATCATACTATACAACACTGCCATATCATACTATACAACACTGCCATATCATACTATACAACACTGCCATATCATACTATTCAACACTGCCATATCATACTATACAACACTGCCATATCATACTATACAACACTGCCATATCATACTATACAACACTGCCATATCATACTATACAACACTGCCATATCATACTATACAACACTGCCATATCATACTATACAACACTGCCATATCATACTATACAACACTGCCATATCATACTATACAACACTGTTATGTCATACTATACAACACTGCCATATCATACTATACAACACTGTTATATCATACTATACAACACTGCTATATCATACTATACAACACTGTTATGTCATACTATACAACACTGCCATATCATACTATACAACACTGTTATATCATACTATACAACACTGCCATATCACACTATACAACACTGTTATATCATACTATACAACACTGCTATGGTTGAGTCTGTACACACAACAGTCTTCTCCCATTCATTACCACATTTTGCTAAACAGCTGGTGCCTAACTCTTACCCTTTGCCCCCCATCATTTCAAAACTTGGCCATACCACTGGCAAGCGGATTCTCCTTATAAAGCTGAGCTGGCAAATTGTAAGATGGGCAACTAAGAGAAAAGACAGAGGATGTACTAAGAAAAGATGGGCAACTAAGAGAAAAAACAGAGGATGTACTAAGAGAAAAGATGGACAACTAAGAGAAAAGCAAGTGGCTCAGGAAATTCTACCAGCAATCCACAGTAGAATTAAAAATATGGCAGAGACCAGAGTTCTATATAGTTAATATGTAAAAACTGTTGATGAACTATAAATACAGTAACTATCAGAGCCACCTAATATTCACTGTTTGTGCTTTAAATAATGCCCATCATTTAACCCCTCTGCTGCATAGGATGAGTGGGGCTACACCCACAGTGTTAAGAACGAGTCCCACTCATCCTTCACAGTGGCGGGTATAGCACCCCCAAAAAATAAGTTACCTTATCCCCAAGTGCCGTCAATGCACACACGGGCATACCTCCCAACTTTTTGTACATTGAAATGGTGATTGTGCCAGGCATGAAGGCACGCATGCCTGAAAGGGAAGTGACCTTGTGTCAGGGGGCATGGCTTCACAGGAAATGCCATGACCGCGAGCACAGGCTCTCCATTTTTGGGGTCATGCCCACCACTCTCGAAGCTGCTGGTCCCTATCCCCACGAAATGTAGTCCAGGCATGAAGTAAGATCTTTCCCAGACTGGCTTCAAAAAATGAAGGGATACCCATTTTAGAGAGAACGTTGGGGCCCCTTAGTAGTTATTGTCTTGTGATCACCAATGTTTCTCCGTGCTACGAAAAACAAACGTTTTACATGTACATGACCTATAACCTGCATAATAACAGCTGCCAAAGTGTGGCCATCCATGTTTTTCTTAACCAAACAACTTTTTCTTTATTAAATTATGATACCAACAATAGGAAACATAGTACAGGTATACTGGTAATACAGTACAAAGTATAGGCATAGAGCAAATCAAGATACATGTCTAGGATCACAAGACAATAACAAACAAGAAAAACAATCAAAGGGCTATATGTATCAAAGCTTGGAGAGAGATAAAGTGAGAGTTGGGGTAGATGTATGAAGCAGTGATAAGAGTGGAGAAGTGAGCCAGTGGAGAAGTTTGCCATGGTAACCAATCAGCTTTGAAGTAACCCTTTACCAAGTGCATTCTATAACATTATACAGAGCAGCTGATTGGTTGCCATGACCCACTTCTCCACTGCTTAGTACATCTACCCCATACTACTAACCAATCAGCTCCTGTCAAATGAATAAAAGTTAGAAGTTAATTGGTTGGTACTTTGGGCAAGATACCTGTTTGTAAGTAAAGCAAAAACACATGCAAGTGGGCAAAACCATGCTGCACTGCAGGTTGGGCAGATGTAACATGTGCAGAAAGAGTTAGATTTGGGTGGGGAGTGTTCAAACTGAAATCTAAATTGTAGAGTAAAAATAAAGCTATCTAACATCTGTGGGCTGCATGCAAAAGCAGCCTGTATGTACCCTGCACAGAAACAATATAAATGTATTTACTCCCCTTGCATGGCAACATGGTTTCTTCCAGACACAAAGTTACTTGCTTAGGCCCTCATTCCGAGTTGTTCGCTCGGTATTTTTCATCGCATCGCAGTGAAAATCCGCTTAGTACGCATGCGCAATGTTCGCACTGCGACTGCGCCAAGTAACTTTACTATGAAGAAAGTAATTTTACTCACGGCTTTTTCTTCGCTCCGGCGATCGTAATGTGATTGACAGGAAATGGGTGTTACTGGGCGGAAACACGGCGTTTCAGGGGCGTGTGGCTGAAAACGCTACCGTTTCCGGAAAAAACGCAGGAGTGGCCGGGGAAACGGTGGGAGTGCCTGGGCGAACGCTGGGTGTGTTTGTGACGTCAACCAGGAACGACAAGCACTGAAATGATCGCACAGGCAGAGTAAGTCTGAAGCTACTCTGAAACTGCTAAGTAGTTAGTAATCGCAATATTGCGAATACATCGGTCGCAATTTTAAGAAGCTAAGATTCACTCCCAGTAGGCGGCGGCTTAGCGTGTGTAACTCTGCTAAATTCGCCTTGCGACCGATCAACTCGGAATGAGGGCCTTTGTTTTTGCTTTACTTGAATCAGGCCCTTTCATCTCTGCAAGCTATGATACATATCCCCCAAAGTACATAAAAAAACGGGGTCCTCTTATTTAATGCGGTAGATTGTCCACGGTTGGGCTCCATATTATTCCTAGACATAGTAAGACTTTAAGTTAACATGGGAAAAATTTGCACAAAATAAAATTACATGATGGTTTTCAAGGGCAGGTTCTGTGGTGTAAACCCACAAGTACAGTAGAAGCCTGCTGTTTGCTATTTTGGTGGATTAATGTTGACACAAGAACCACAAAGTCTTTATTTTGTGGTGTTTATATACAATAAAAACTTACTGTTTGCCTTTGGTTCACGGTTTGGCAGCTTTGGTTACATTTTATTTGCTGTGTTAGGATAAGCAAAAGACTAGTGTAATTTTCTGAAAATACAAAGTCTTCTGAAAAAAAAAATAACAAGGTATAATATATGTGGGTGCTGAATAAAACCCCCCCAGTTATACTGATGTTGGAAGTGTGACAAGCGCCAAGATCGAAAAATGGCCTCAGCACAGGGGCCAAAAAACCACTCAGCGGTGAACGGGTTAAATACTTCTGTTATGTACAACAAATGCCTTCACTATTATGTATCAATAAGAAAAAAAAACATCTGTAATACAGCACCAACAACATCACATGGGGTGTTTGTGTCGGCATTCTGATCACCGGCAATGTGTCGGCTGTCGGGATTCCGGCGTTGGGCTCCTAAACGCCGGGATATCCCGACATCCGCCATTTTAACTACGTCCCTTCTGGTTATTGCCTCTCACCGATGTAATAATCTCAACCCATGGCTGCTGTTTCTCGCTAATGTAACGCTTTTTAACACTCTAATTATAATCCCTCACCCATATAACACTCTCAACACATTATTATTATTATTATTATTATTATCATTATCCTTTATTTATATGGCGCCACAAGGGATCCGCAGCGCCCATTACACAGTACATAATCAAATGAGCAAGCAAGAAAACAGCACTTACAGTTCAAGACAATAAAGGACAGGTATAGAAAATCCGGGTTTAGGTGCCATCAGAGGGAGTATGGAGCAGGGACGTGCAGTCAGGGGAGGCAGTGCCTCCCCTGTCATTAATGATTCAAATAATACAAAGAAGATACTTATGACACAGATTTTGTGTCATAAGTATATTTGTATTATTTTAATCATTTCGATCTTTGCAAAAGTACATGTTAAAAGTGTTTAGGAGGCACCGCTGTCGGTGCCTCCTGCTGGCTATGTTAAAGTGCCGGAAGCGGTGGGCGGGGCCAAGCAGCAGGGAGTAAAATCCCATTGAAAAAAAGCCCTGCAAGCGGCACTGGTATAAGTGCCGCTTTGACAGGGGCGTGCTTTCAGCCCATATGAAAGCACGTCCCTGTCACTGAGAAGGAGGTAATTGGGCAGTGGTGGATTCGGGGGTGTGTGCAGCGGTAAGCTGAGCTCCCGGTCCCAGTGCAGATAACAAGCTCCGTCTGAGCGCCTTCTCTGTCTGCACATGGCGCTGGGGCACTGGGAGCTAAGCTCCCGGACCTCAGCACCCTGCACTGCTCAGGGAGCCAGCTAGCTCGGTCTCCCTGTGTGCGCACAGTCACTCGGATGCAGCGGGTCCGTCCTCCGCAGGCCGTCTACTCTCATTTCAAAGGCAAAGGTCAGTAATATATGTAAGCACTGCCAGCGCCAGCGCCGCTTAGTTGCAGCACTTCAGCGCCTTCTCCTGCACTTTCACAGGTGAAGCTGTTGTCCTCCCACCCACGCTCTTCGAAGTCTGACTGCATCTGTCCTGTGTGCTGTGGCCGCTCAAGGCCGCCCGTCCGCGCTATCTGGCTATGATGATGAGGAGCGGAGGAGAAGGCGAAGCTGCTGTCCTCCTACCTGCCCGTGGTGGAAGGAAATAAAGGCAGGTATGCAACAGTTTGATCTACTGTGCTTCACTACTGGTTAATGCACTCGGCTGTTTGTGTGCAGCTTTAGTGTTAGAAGTGTGTATGGCAAAGCTGTGCTGTTGCGCTTCCTTACTGTGCTCCAATGTCACTCACTTTTAGTTTATAAGTTAAAAGTGAGTGTCATTGGAGCGCAGTAAGGAAGCGCAACAGCGCAGCTCTGCCATACACACTTCAAGCAATTGCTTACCTGCTTTTATTTCATTCCTAAAGGTACAGGGAAGGTAATACAATGTAAGTGTATTTCCCTGCACAGAACAAATAAAGAAAAATGGGCTAATAGTCACTTATTGAACAGCATTGAGCACATACCCCGCTGGAGGATTGGATGAGAACATTGTTTATATGTTGTGTCCAGCTGTCTATTGTCTCATATTCCTTCATGTTATTCTGTACCCAAGTATACCGGCAGCAGGCCAACACTCCGCTGCTACTAATCCTAGATGTACATACAGTATTAAGCTGTTGTTGTTGAGCACAATGTATGTCTGCTAGCCTGCTATGTGGCCTACCTCGCCAATTCTTAGTTCAAGATGATGGTGTGCTGAGAGATGACACAAGGAGTTAGGTGATGGCGTGCTGAGAGATGACACGAGGGAGGAGGTGATGGCGTGCTGAGAGATAACACGAGGGGGGAGATGATGGCGCGCTGAGAGATGACACGAGGGGGGAAATGATGGCGTGCTGATAGATGACACGAGGGGGAAGATGATGGCGTGCTGAGAGATGACACGAGGGGGGAGGTGATGGCGTGCTGAGAGATGACACGAGGGGGGAGGTGATGGCGTGCTGAGAGATGACACGAGGGGAGAGGTGATGGCGTGCTGAGAGATGACACGAGGGGGGAGGTGATGTGATTGAGTGAAAGTGTGTGTGTATGTATGTGTATGTGTGTAATGTATGTACAGTATGTATCTGTGTGTGTGTGACTGCGGCATATCGTGTATAAGCATCACTGCTAGAGGGAGCGTTGCGTGTGTAAGCGTCACTGCTACAGGGGGCGTTACGTGTGTAAGCGTCACTGGTACAGGGGGCGTTACGTGTGAAAGCGTCACTGGTACAGGGGGCGATACGTGTGTAAGCGACACTGGTACAGGGGGTGTTACTTGTGTAAGCGTCACTGGTACAGGGGGCGTTATGTGTGTAAGCGTCACTGGTACAGGGGGCGTTACGTGTGAAAGCATCACTGGTACAGGGGGCGATACGTGTGTAAGCGTCACTGGTACAGGGGGTGTTACTTGTGTAAGCGTCACTGGTACAGGGGGCGTTATGTGCGTAAGCGTCACTGGTACAGGGGGCGTTACGTGTGAAAGCGTCACAGGTACAGGGGGCGATACGTGTGTAAGCGTCACTGGCACAGGGGGTGTTACTTGTGTAAGCGTCACTGGTACAGGGGGGCGTTACATGTGTAAGTGTCACTGGTACAGGGGGCGTTACATGTGTAAGCGTCACTGGCACAGGGGGCGTTATGTGTGTAAGCGTCACTGGTACAGGGGGCGTTACGTGTGAAAGCGTCTCTGGTACAGGGAGCGTTACGTGTGTAAGCATCACTGGCACAGGGGGCGTTATGTGTGTAAGCGTCACTGGTACAGGGGGCGTTACGTGTGAAAGCGTCACTGGTACAGGGAGCATTACGTGTGTAAGCGGCACTGCTGCAGGTAGCATTATGTGTATACATGTCACTGCTTTGTATGGGAGGGCGCAAATTTATAGTATGCAGGAGGGCACCGAACACCCTAGCACCGGCCCTGTGTGCCACAAACGGACTTAAAGGAACACAAACATAGACACATACGGACATACAGGAGCAAATACAGACATAGGCACATATGGACATACATGAGCACATACGGACATACAGGAGCACATATGGACATAGGCACATACGGACATACAGGAGCACATACAGACATATCATTCCACATAGGGACATAGAGGAGCACAAACATAGGCACATACGGACATACAGGAGCACATACTGACATAGGCACATACAGACATAGAGCAGCACATACAGACATAGGCAAATACAAACATAGCGTGCCACCCTCTCCCTGGCGTCACCCACTCCCTGTCACCCAGTGCTGTCAACCTCTCTTTGGCGTCACCCTCTCCCTGTCACCCACTGCTGGCTATTTTGTTGTCCAGGACTTCCATTAACTTAATAGCGCCACACCCACGGTGCTATTAAGTTAATGGAAGCCCTGGACAACAAAATTGCATTCATGTTCTCCTCCCACTCTCCCCCAGTCCCAAACACTATTTTTTTCTTCTATAAAAATGTACAATATATTAGCCGCCTGCTCATCACATGTTTGATAAGCAGGCAGGCTCCGGGCAATGGTGGCGGCATCGGACTGAGATGCAAATTAGTTTTGGAGGGTCGGGGCAGATGATGGAGGGCGATTTTGTAAGCCATTGGCGGTGGCAGGGGTAGCGGGCATCGGCTCAGGGGCAGTAGTGGGCTTTGGCTCAGCGTTGGTAGGGGTCATCGGCGGGATTCGGCGGACTTTATGGCTGCAGTGCCTCACCAGCCACTGACCTCACCGCACGCCACTGGTATGGAGTATAAGATAGTGTAAGTAAGAAAAGGAAAGGCACATGAGGAAAGAAGTCCCTGCTCTTGCGAGCTTACAATCTAAAACATGAGGGGCTAACAGACAGGGGTGACACAGGAGGGGTAGACAGTGAGCATAGACAAGAGGGTTAGAAGGAGAGTTGGCTGGGTTTGGTGAAGAAGTGAGTCTTGAGAGCCTGTTTGAAGTTTTGTAGAGAGGTGGAGAGTCGGATGGGGAGAGGAAGATAATTCCAGAGAAGTGGTGCAGCACGTGCAAAATCTTGGAGGTAGGAGTAGGAGGAGGTAATCCGTTGGCAGGAGAGACGACGTGCATTAGCAGAGCGATGAGGACGGGTGGGAATGTAAAGAGAGATATGGTCAGAGATTTAAGAGGGAGAAAACTGGGTGAGGGCTTTGTAGGTGAGTGTGAGAAGCTTGAACTGGATCCTGAAAGGGAAGGGAAGCCATTGAAGGTCCTGCAAGAGAGGGGATGTGGATGTGGTGTGTTTGGTGAGGAAGATGAGACGGGCAGCAGCATTGAGGATAGATTGGAGTGGAGAGAGGTATTTTTGAGGGAGGCCAGATAAGAGGAGATTGCAGTAGTCCAATCTGGAGATGACCAGTGAGTGGATGAGGGATTTAGCTCACACATAGCTGCTGCTTCTCGCTAATGTAACACTTTTTATTTTAACACTCTAATTATTATCTCTCACCCATATAACACTCTCATCACATAACTGCTGCTTCTCGCTAATGTAACACTTTTTAACACTCTAATTATTATCTCTCACCCATATAACACTCTCAACACATAACTGCTGCTTCTCGCTAACGTAACACTTTTAACACTAAAACGTGACACCGTGGGGTGGTTGGTTTGTGCTGGACTGGGGGGGGGGCGGGGGCCCGTGCCCTGGATTTGAACCTTAGTGTTAGAGACCCACCAGATGAGGTCACCTGGTCGCAGTTGGTGGGCCCATATTTTTTGGCCAAAATGATGCTAAGCACCTCGCATGTACTCTATGTTCTATTGCAGAGTTCATTATAATTATTTGGATTACCAGTGCTTAGTACTAAAGAGCGTGCACCTGCATTTTCTCATTTTTCTGTGTTACTGGTATCAATACCGTTCCAGGCGGCAGTATTAGCATATTTTCACACATTAAACTGCATATGAAATCACAGCTGTAATTGCCAGGGGCAAACACAGGATTTAGTGAGGGGGGTTTCCGTGGGTGGGTGGGTATGTATATGCGCATGTATGTGTAATAAAATAAGAATTTACTCACCGGTAATTCTATCTCTCGTAGTCCGTAGTGGATGCTGGGTACTCCGTAAGGACCATGGGGAATAGACGGGCTCCGCAGGAGACTGGGCACTCTAAAAGAAAGATTAGGTACTATCTGGTGTGCACTGGCTCCTCCCTCTATGCTCCTCCTCCAGACCTCAGTTAGGGAAACTGTGCCGGAAGAGCTGACACTACAAGGAAAGGATTTGGAATCCAGGGTAAGACTCATACCAGCCACACCAATCACACCGTACAACTTGTGATAACTATACCCAGTTAACAGTATGAACAACAAATGAGCCTCATTAACAGATGGCTCATAACAATAACCCTTTAGTTAAGCAATAACTATATACACGTATTGCAGAGAGTCCGCACTTGGGACGGGCTTCCAGCATCCACTACGGACTACGAGAAATAGAATTACCGGTGAGTAAATTCTTATTTTCTCTGACGTCCTAGTGGATGCTGGGTACTCCGTAAGGACCATGGGGATTATACCAAAGCTCCCAAACGGGCGGGAGAGTACGGATGACTCTGCAGCACCGCATGAGCAAACTCAAGGTCCTCCTCAGCCAGGGTATCAAACTTGTAGAATTTTGCAAACGTGTTTGACCCCGACCAGGTAGCAGCTCGGCAAAGTTGTAATGCCGAGACCCCTTGGGCAGCCACCCAAGAAGAGCCCCCTTCCTCGTGGAATGGGCTTTTACTGATTTAGGATGCGGCAGTCCAGCCGCAGAATGTGCAAGTTGAATCGTGCTACAGATCCAGCGAGCAATAGTCTGCTTAGAAGCAGGAGCACCCAGCTTGTTGGGTGCATGCAGGATAACAGCGAGTCAGTATTTCTGACTCTAGCCGTCCTGAAAACATAGATTTTCAGGGCCCGGACTACGTCCAGCAACTTGGAGGCCTCCAAGTCCCGAGTAGCCGCAGGCACCACAATAGGTTGGTTCAAATGAAACGCTGATACCACCGTAGGGAGAAATTGGGGACGAATCCTCAATTCTGCCCTGTCCCTATGGAAGATCAGATAAGGGCTTTCACATGACAAAGCCGCCAATTCTGACACACGCCTAGCCGAAGCCAAGGCCAAATATATATATGACCACTTTCCACGTGAGATACTTCAACTCCACGTTCTGAAGTGGCACAAAACAATGTGATTTTAGGAAATCCAACACTACGTTGAGATCCCAAGGTGCCACTGGAGGCACAAAATGGGGCTGAATATGCAGCACTCCCTTAACAACGTCTGAACTTCAGGCAGCGTCTTTCCTAGCCTTCAACAGCGTAGGAATCACTTCATCTGGAACGCCCTTTTCCGTTAGGATTCGGCGTTCAACCGCCAAGCCTTCAAACGCAGCCGCGGTAAGTCTTGGAACAGACAGGGCCTCTGCAGTAACAGGTCCTGTCTGAGAGACAGAGGCCATGGGTCCTCCGAGATCATTTCTTGTAGTTCTGGGTACCAAGTTCTTCTTGGCCAATCCGGAACTACGAGTATAGTTCTTACTCCTCTCTTACTTACTATCCTCAGTACCTTGGGTATGAGAGGAAGAGGAGGGAACACATAAACCGACTGGTACACCCACGGTGTCACTAGTGCGTCCACAGCTATCGCCTGATGGTCTCATGACCTGGCGCAATACTTTTTTAGCTTTTTGTTGAGGCGGGACGCCATCATGTCCACCTGTGGCCGTTCCCAACGGTTCACAATCTGCGTGAAGACTTCTGGATGAAGTCCCCACTCTCCCGGGTGGAGGTCGTGCCTGCTGAGGAAGTCTGCTTCCTAGTTTTCCACACCCGGAATGAACACTGCTGACAGTGTTAGCACGTGATACTCCGCCCATCGGAGAATCCTTGTGGCTTCTGCCAACGCCATCCTGCTTCTTGTGCCGCCTTGTCGGTTTACATGGGCGACAGCCGTGATGTTGTCTGACTGAATCAGCACCGGCTGGTTTTGAAGCAGGGGTTCTGTTTGCCTTAGAGCATTGTAAATGGCCCTTAGGTCCAGAATATTTATGTGTAGGGAAGTCTCCTGACTCGACCATTGTCCTCGGAAATTTCTTCCCTGAGTGACTGCTCCCCAACCTCGGAGGCTTGCATCCGTGGTCACCAGGACCCAGTCCTGAATGCCGAATCTGCGGCCCTCGAGAAGATGAGCACTCTGCAGCCACCACAGCAGAGACACCCTGGCCCTCGGGGACAGGGTGATCAGCCGATGCATCTGAAGATGCGATCCTCACTTGTCTAACAGGTCCCACTGAAAGTTCCTTGCATGGAACCTGCCGAAGGGAATTGCTTCGTAAGAAGCTACCATCTTTTCCAGGACTCGCGTGCAATGATGCACCGACACCTGTTTTGGTTTCAGGAGGTCTCTGACCAGAGATGACAACTCCTTGGCCTTCTCCTCCGGGAGAAACACCTTCTTCTGTTCTGTGTCCAGAAATATGCCCAATATCAGCAGACGCGTCGTAGGAACCAGCTGCGACTTTGGGATATTCAGAATCCAGCCGTGCTGTTGTAGCACTTCCTGAGATAGTGCTACTCCGATCAACGACTGCTCCTTGGACCTCGCCTTTATAAGGAGATCGTCCAAGTACGGGATAATTATAACTCCCTTCTTTCGAAGGAGTATCATCATTTTGGCCATTACCTTGGAATACACCCTCGGTGCCGTGGACAGACCAAACGGCAACGTCTGGAATTGGTAATGTCAGTTCTGTACCACAACCTTGAGGTACTTCTGGTGAGGTGGGTAAATGGGGACATGTAGGTAAGCATCCATGATGTCCAATGATACCATGTAATCCCCCTCTTCCAGGCTTGCAATAACCGCCCTGAGCGATTCCATTTTGAACTTGAACTTCCTTATATAAGTGTTCAAGGATTTCAATTTTAGAATGGGTCTCACCGAACCGTCTGGTTTCGGTACCACAAACATTGTGGAATAGTAATCCCGACCCTGTCTTTGAGACGCCTGGGCAGGCACGGGCTGAGAAGCCGGCTGTCCCACGGCTGTTACGTCATCCAGCCTTTTATGTAAGGAGTTGACACTGTCGGTTAATACCTTCCACATATCCACCCACTCTGGTGTCGACCCCGCAGGGGGTGACATCACACTTATCGGCACCTGCTCCGCCTCCACATAAGCCTCCTCATCAAACATGTCGACACAGCCATACCGACACACCGCACACACACAGGGAATGCTCTGACTGAGGACAGGACCCCACAAAGTCCTTTGGGGAGACAGAGAGAGAGTATGCCAGCACACACCACAGCGCTATATAATCAGGGATTTACACTAACACAAAGTGATTTTTCCCTATAGCTGCTTTACATATACAGTTTTGCGCCTAAATTTAGTGCCCCCCCTCTCTTTTTTACCCTTTGAGCCTGGAAACTGCAGGGGAGAGCCCGGGGAGCTGTCTTCCAGCGGAGCTGTGAAGAAGAAATGGCGCCAGTGTGCTGAGGGAGATAGCCCCGCCCCCTTCTCGGCGGACTTCTCCCGCTCTTATATTTATATTATGGCGGGGGATTTTTGCACATATATAGTTTATTAGACTATATTATGTGCTGTTCGCCATGTAAGGTACTCTAATTGCAGCCCAGGGCGCCCCCCCCCCCCCCCAGCGCCCTGCACCCATCAGTGACCGGAGTATGTGGTGTGCATAGGGAGCAATGGCGCACAGCTGCAGTGCTGTGCGCTACCTTAATGAAGACCGGAGTCTTCAGCCGCCGATTTCCAGGATGTTCTTCTTGCTTCTGGCTCTGCAAGGGGGACGGCGGCGCGGCTCCGGGACCGGACGACCGAGGCTGGGCCTGTGTTTGATCCCTCTGGAGCTAATGGTGTCCAGTAGCCTAGAAGCCCAAGCTAGCTGCAAGCAGGTAGGTTCGCTTCTCTCCCCTAAGTCCCTCGTAGCAGTGAGTCTGTTGCCAGCAGATCTCACTTAAAATAAAAAACCTAACAAATACTTTCTTTACTAGAAGCTCAGGAGAGCCCCTAGTGTGCAACCAGCTCGAGCCGGGCACAGATTCTAACTAAGGTCTGGAGGAGGGGCATAGAGGGAGGAGCCAGTGCACACCAGATAGTACCTAATCTTTCTTTTAGAGTGCCCAGTCTCCTGCGGAGCCCGTCTATTCCCCATGGTCCTTACGGAGTACCCAGCATCCACTAGGACGTCAGAGAAATATATATATATATATATATATATATATAGTAGAATTGAGGTGCGGCACTCACGGCTTACAATAACGGACACATAGCGGTCACGTCCTTATAGTAACGTTTCAGTGCCCCAGCACTGTCGTCAGACTTTATTAAAGGATAAAAGCATAATACACGTACCTTTATAGCTAGTGAACAAGAAAAGTGAAACCACGCTGGACGCCGGGACCGGTACGAAGCACCCGCCCAGAGGCAGCAAATGATGACATCATATTACTGAGCACCAGTAAACGAATATCATTAAACCCTCATCACCATGGCGATACTAAAAACAGGAAGTAAGCGGAAGAAATACAGCAGCATAGTAAATGATGGATATAATACCATAAACGGCACAGTACAAAAACAATAATGTAAGCAGGCATCAGAAATAGCGGTTTGTCAATGTTTCAGAGCTAGACTCCTTTAAAAGAGTCTAAAGGGGGGTACTCACGGGAGAGATGTGTGCTGAGCGATCTTAACACAGACCGCTCAGCACACATCTCTCACCCCGCTCAGCACAGCGCGATGTGCTGAGCGAGGGGGAAAGCCGACGGGGGGCCGCTCACTTCACACAACGGTGAAGTGAGCGACCTGCTAGATTGAGCCTGCATGCAGGCTCAATCTAGCATCGGCGATAGCGATGCGCGGGGCCGCGCATCGCTATCGCTGGAGGGCATACACACGGCAGATCCGTGCTTAAAATCTAAGCAATCTAGCAAGATTGCTTAGATTTTAAGCACGGATCTCTCCGTGTGTACCCCCCTTAACTCTGAAACGTTGACAAACAGCTTCAGCGTCCTGTGCTGATTTTCTATGTGTTACCAGTCTCTGAGTGCCGTCCTGCCTCCGTACATATTATCTAATTCTGACGGGCACCAGAGCATGTTGTGCAGTACTAGAAAGGAGTGCCATTCATCATTTGCAGATATATATATATAATATATATATATATATATATATATATATGTGATAGGGGTGCAAAAATCTGGAACGCACATTTATTTGTAAAGAATCATACTGAAATATTATTCAGTATCACAGCACTGAAGGCGCATAGGTTTTACCCCCAATGTACATATATATATATATATATATATATATATCCCAGATGGGACTGGCACTCTCCTGTCAGGCGTCAAGGACCTCGGTGCCTTCTGTGAAGTAGATGCAGGATTCCAGAAAGAAACAGCGGCACTCGAGGATTTGGTAAACAATACAAAGTGTATTCAAAAAAAGATTACAAGAAGCCGACGTTTCGGGGCTCACATGCCCCTTTGTCAAGGTGTGTAACAGTGTCTAGTGTGTGTGCTTACCTTATATCCCCGTGGAGTCCGTGAGTGCACAGGTGTGTGGCCGGAGACGCGACGGAGCCGCCGTACTTCCGGTCGCGGCTGAGTGACGTCATAGTGAGTGCGCCCGTTACTGTGGCAACTGGGACGCTGAAGTGCCGTTAGCTGCAGCGGTGACATGACTGGCAACACTGCCAGACTGGTGTGATATAGTGCGAGTGCAAGTTGCTAAGAACAGTGACACTTAGGAGACCTGTTACCTCTGTGGGACTCGATGAGACCCGAGTGTGGGGGCGGGGTGATGCATGGCCTATGGTATAACCCGGTGGATGCTGGACTCCCCATGGCTGCTGGATGTGTGAGATCCTAGAGCCTATATATATATATACACAGTGGGGCAAAAAAGTATTTGGTCAGCCACCGATTGTGCAAGTTGACCCACTTAAAAAGGTGAGAGAGGTACACTTCAACTGTGAGAGATAGAATCTGGAAAAAAAAACCTAGGAAATCACATTGTATGATTTTTAAACAATTTATTTGTATATGCTTGCGGAAAATAAATGTTTGGACAATCAAAAAGTTTAACTCAACGGGGGTAATTCCAAGTTGATCGCAGCAGGATTTTTTTTTAGCAATTGGGTAAAACCATGTGCACTGCAGGGGAGGCAGATATAACATGTGCAGAGAGAGTTAGATTTGGGTGGGGTGTGTTCAATCTGCAATCTAATTTGCAGTGTAAAAATAAAGCAGCCAGTATTTACCCTGCACAGAAACAAAATAACCCACCCAAATCTAACTCTCTCTGCACATGTTATATCTGCCTCCCCTGCAGTGCACATGGTTTTGCCCAATTGCTAAAAAAAATCCTGCTGCGATCAACTTGGAATTACCCCCAATATTATAACTTCAGTTGGCAATTACAGAGGTCAAACGTTTCCTGTAGTTATTGACCAGGTTTGCACACACTGTAGCAGGTATTTTGGCCCACTCTTCCATGCAGATCTTCTCTAGATCTGTCATGTTTTGGGGCTGTCGCCGGGCAACACGGACTTTCAACTCCCTCCACAGATATTCTATTGGGTTGAGGTCTGGAGACTGGCTAGGCCACTCCAGGACCTTGAAATGCTTCTTACTGAGCCACTCCTTAGTTGCGCGGGCGGTGTGTTTGGGGTCATTGTCATGCTTGAAGACCCAGCAATGATCTTCAATGATCTTACTGAGGGAAGGAGGTTTTTGCCCAAAATCTCACGATACATGGCCCCATTCATCCTCTCCTTAATACGGAGCAGTCGTCCTGTCCCCTTTGCAGAAAAGCAGCCCCAAAGCATGATGTTTCCGCCCCCATGCTTCACAGTGGGTATGGTGTTCTTGGGATGCCATTCATCATTCTTCTCCCTCCAAACACGGCGAGTGGAGTTTATTCCAAAAAGTTCGATTTTGCTCTCATCTGACCACATTACATTCTTCCAATCCTCCTCTGGATCATCCAGATGGTCACTGGCAAACTTTAGACGGGCCTAGACATGTGAGAAATAATGATGATCACACACTCATGCGCCAAACAAGCAGCCTGGATATAGTGGTAAAAAGTGTCACCAACACTTCAGAGTACAAACAAAAAAGAGAGATTACCACACCAAATCACAGGCGCTTCTCAGAGGTTGTAAATAGGCTGACTCACATCAGTATTCTAATGATGTCATGACCTTGAAAATAACATAAACACATACATAGTGTAACACTGTAGAATATATAAATAATGTGCAGAATGGCTTTCTAATGCAGACTCGTACCAAATGTGGTGGTCTACTCAAGGTAGACAATAATCGCTTTGTAAGGAGCGGGTCACCGACTTGCATCCAATCTCTATCCTCCTCCAATTCTTATGGAACAGAGCCCTTTTCCGGTTGGCCCGTACACAGTGAATATGTGAATGAAGAGGAGCTCAATAGTATAATACCGTATGGTAATTTATTTAAAAACAACATTAAAATAACATTAGACAGGTGGACTCTCACCAAGCTTATTGGTCTACAGATGGACGTAGACAAATGCACGTTAATAAATTCAACGAGACGTCCTCAGGAGTAGTCATCAGCCGCCAGGCGAGTCCTCCACGTGTCACCAGAATACCTTCACCACATGGCCCCATTCATCCTCTCCTTAATACGGATCAGTCGTCCTGTCCCCATTGCAGAAAAGCAGCCCCAAAGCATGATGTTTCCACCCCATGCTTCACAGTAGGTATGGTGTTCTTGGGATGACATTCATCATTCTTCTCCCTCCAAACACGGTGAGTGGAGTTTATTCCAAAAAGTTCGATTTTGCTCTCATCTGACCACATTACATTCTCCCAATCCTCCTCTGGATCATCCAGATGGTCACTGGCAAACTTTAGAAGGGCCTGGACATGTGCTGACTTAAGCAGGGGGACCTTTCAGGCGCTGCAGGATTTCAATCCATGACGACGTAGTGTGTTACTAATGGTAACCTTTGTGACTGTGGTCCCAGCTCTCTTGAGGTCATTGACCAGGTCCCCCCGTGTAGTTCTGGGCTGATTCCTCACCGTTCTCAAAATCATTGATACCCCACAAGGTGAGATCTTGCATGGAGCCCCAGGTTGAGGGAGATTGTCAGTGATCTTGTATTTCTTCCATTTTTTAATAATTGAGCCAACAGTTGTTCTCTTCTCACCAAGCTGCTTGCCTATTGTCGAGTAGCTCATCCCAGCCTTGTGCAACTCTACAATTTTGTCCCTGGTGTCCTTAGACAGCTCTCTGGTCTTGGCCATGGTGGAGAGGTAGCAGTCTAACTGTTTGAGGGTGTGGACAGGTGTCTTTTATACAGATAACCAGTTCAAACAGGTGCCATTAATACAGGCAATGAGTGGAGGATAGAAGAGCTTCTTAAAGAAGAAGTAACAGGTCTGCGAGAGCCAGAAATCTTGCTGCTTGGTAGGTGTCCAAATATTTATTTTCCACAAGAATATACAAATATATTATTTAAAAATCATACAATGTGATTTCCTGTTTTTTTCCCCTCCAGTTCTGTCTCTCACAGTTGAAGTGTACCTATGATGGAAATTACAGACATCTCTCATCTTTTAAGTGGGTCAACTTGCACAATCGGTGCTGTCCAAATACTTTTTTGCCCCACTGTATACACAACAACGAGGGTGCGGCACTCCTGGCGACTTGGAGAAAAAACTCGTTAAACAGCGTGTAGAAGCAGCGTTTCAATGATCTTTATTCCGTCATTTTCATCAGGTTTAACAAGTTTTTTCTCCAAGTCGCCAGGAGTGCCGCACCCTCGATGTTGCATGGACTTACCTGTGAGGGCACCCGGTACATTTAATTCAATATTGGGAGAGCCGGGCATCTTGGCATATATATATATATATATCAGTACAGCAGCAGCCGGTACTCACAAAAACACACAGCCTGCTCAGGTGCCCGAATCCAACAGTGGGGGTCATTCCGAGTTGTTCGCTCTGTATTTTTCTTCGCATCGCAGCGATTTTCCGCTAACTGCGCATGCGCAATGTTCGCACTGCGACTGCGCCAAGTAAATTTGCTATGCAGTTAGGTATTTTACTCATGGCATTACGAGGTTTTTTCTTCGTTCTGGTGATCGTAGTGTGATTGACAGGAAGTGGGTGTTTCTGGGCGGAAACAGGCCGTTTTATGGGAGTGTGTGAAAAAACGCTACCGTTTCTGGGAAAAACGCAGGAGTGGCTGGAGAAACGGAGGAGTGTCTGGGCGAACGCTGGGTGTGTTTATGACGTCAAACCAGGAACGACAAGCACTGAACTGATCGCAGATGCCGAGTAAGTTTGAAGCTACTCAGAAACTGCTAAGAAGTGTCTATTCGCAATTCTGCTAATCTTTCGTTCGCAATTTTGAGAAGCTAAGATTCACTCCCAGTAGGCGGCGGCTTAGCGTGTGCAAAGCTGCTAAAAGCAGCTTGCGAGCGAACAACTCGGAATGACCACCAGTCTGTCTACAGCCAGGAAATTAAACGGCACTCAGAGACAACGATAATATATCAAAAGGTGTAATATGACAGTCAAGGTTTCGGGGCGTAAAGCCCCGTCATCAGGACCAAAAAATACAACAGGTACACAATGTGACAAAGAACTTACCCACATAAATACCCCCAGTGGATTGGCGCCATCACCCGCGAATCTCCACGAGCACTTCCGGTTCCGGCGCTGTCCATCACCATAATACATACATATATAACACACATTTATATATACATACACAAACACACACATGTAAACACACATACATACATACACAAGCACACATACAAACCCACATAGATACATACATTTCATACCAATACACACATAAACAAAGATTAAAAACTTACATATAGTATACAGCATGCACTACACCAGGGCTGGGAACAGAGAGGTGGCCACGGCAGTGTGAGGACGGAGGGAGCTGCTGTGGCTGCGCATGTGCAGCCAGCAGCTCCCCCGGCACCCGGGACATTCTGTAAACAGAGAGCTGCATAGCTCTCTGCTCTTGCTGAAGCTCCGCGTCCGCGACTTTTGCTAAGACGGAGACAGCTGTGTCTCTGTCTCAAACAATGTTTTGCGGTCATCAGGAGGGGTTTCCAGGTACTCGGAAACCCCCCCTGCGTGCGCCACTGATTGCACTAGCATTTATATGTGATTTTGTCCCAGTGCTCACACAAAACTCCACACCCATACTGCAGTTTTTAACGTGCCTAAGGACAAGCGTTCCGCACCTTTATTTTCAGTATTGCTGGTCTGTCTGGAAATGAGCATGGTAAAAATAAGATTTTACTCACCGGTAAATCTATTTCTCGTAGTCCGTAGTGGATGCTGGGGACTCCGTAAGGACCATGGGGAATAGACGGGCTACTGGTGTGCACTGGTGTGCACTGGCTCCTCCCTCTATGCCCCTCCTCCAGACCTCAGTTAAGGAAACTGTGCCTGGATGAGCTGACATTACAAGGAAAGGATTTTGGAATCCAGGGTAAGACTCATACCAGCCACACCAATCACACCGTATAACTTGTGATAACATACCCAGTTAACAGTATGAACAACAACAAAGCATCAACCACGGATGCCAACATAACATAACCCTTTATTAAGCAATAACTATATACACATATTGCAGAAAGTCCGCACTTGGGACGGACGCCCAGCATCCACTACGGACTACGAGAAATAGATTTACCGGTGAGTAAAATCTTATTTTCTCTAACGTCCTAGTGGACGCTGGGGACTCCGTAAGGACCATAGGGATTATACCAAAGCTCCCAAACGGGCGGGAGAGTGCGGATTACTCTGCAGCACCGAATGAGCAAACACAAGGTCCTCCTCAGCCAGGGTATCAAACTTGTAGAACTTTGCAAAGGTGTTTGAACCCGACCAAGTAGCTGCTCGGCAAAGCTGTAATGCCGAGACCCCTCGGGCAGCCGCCCAAGAAGAGCCCACCTTCCTTGTGGAATGGGCTTTTACTGATTTTGGAGGCGGCAAGCCAGCCGCAGAATGAGCCTGCTGAATTGTGGTACAGATCCAGCGAGCAATAGTTTGCTTTGAAACAGGAGCACCCAGCTTGTTGGATGCATACAGGATAAACAGCGAGTCAGTTTTCCTGACTCCAGCCGTTCTGGCTACATAAATCTTCAAAGCCCTGACTACATCTAGTAACTTGGAATCCTCCAAGTCACGAGTAGCCGCAGGCACCACAATAGGTTGGTTCAAATGAAAAGATGACACCACCTTTGGCAGAAATTGCGGACGAGTCCGTAATTCTGCACTGTCCATATGGAAAACCGGATAGGGGCTTTTACATGACAAAGCCGCCAATTCTGACACACGCCTAGCCGAAGCTAAGGCCAATAGCATGACCACTTTCCACGTGAGATATTTTAACTCCACGGTCTTAAGTGGCTCAAACCAGTGAGATTTCAGGAAACTCAACACCACGTTAAGATCCCAAGGTGCCACTGGTGGCACAAAAGGGGGCTGAATATGCAGCACTCCCTTTACAAACGTCTGAACTTCAGGCAGAGAAGCTAGTTTTTTATGAAAGAAAATGGATAGGGACGAAAACTGGACCTTAATGGACCCCAATTTTAGGCCCAAAGTCACTCCAGACTGTAGGAAGTGAAGGAAACGGCCCAGCTGGAATTCCTCTGTAGAGGCATTCCTGGCCTCACACCCAGCAACATATTCTCGCCGTATGCGGTGATAATGTTTAGCTGTCACGTCCTTCCTAGCCTTTATCCGCGTAGGAATAACCTCATCCGGAATCCATTTTTTCTACTAGGATCCGGCGTTCAACCGCCATGCCGTCAAACGCAGCTGCGGTAAGTCTTGGAACAGACAAGGTCCCTGCTGCAACAGATCCTGCCCTAGAGGCAGAGGCCATGGGTCCTCTGTGAGCAGTTCTTGCAGCTCTGGATACCAAGTCCTTCTTGGCCAATCCGGAACAATGAGTATTGTTCTCACTCCTCTTTTCCTTATGATTCTTAGCACCTTGGGTAAGAGAGGAAGAGGAGGAAACACATAAACCGACTGGAACATCCACGGTGTCACCAGTGCGTCTACAGCTATCGCCTGAGAGTCTCTTGACCTGGCGCAATACCTCTGTAGCTTTTTGTTGAGGCGGGATGCCATCATGTCCACCTGTGGCAGTTTCCACCGACCTACAATCTGCGCAAAGACTTCTTGATGAAGTCCCCCCTCTCCCGGGTGGAGGTCGTGCCTGCTGAGGAAGTCTGCTTCCCAGTTGTCCACTCCCGGAATGAACACTGCTGACAGTGCTCGTACGTGATTCTCCGCCCATCGAAGAATTCTGGTGGCTTCTCGCCACCCTGCTCCTTGTGCCAGCTTGGCGGTTTACATGAGCCACTGCGGTGATGTTGTCTGATTGGATCAGCACCGATTGGTTGCGAAGCAGGGTCTCCGCTTGACTTAGGGCGTTGTATATGGCCCTTAGTTCCAGGATATTGATGTGAAGGCAAGTCTCCTGACTTGACCACAGCCCTTGGAAACTTCTTCCCTGAGTGACTGCCCCCCACCCTCGGAGGCTTACATCCGTGGTCACCAGGACCCAGTCCTGAATGCCGAACCTGCGGCCCTCGAGAAGGTGAGTACTCTGCAGCCACCACAGGAGAGACACCCTGGCCCCGGGGGATAGGGTGATTAACCGATGCATCTAAAGATGTGATCCGGACCACTTTGTCCAGTAAGTCCCATTAGAAGGTCCTCTCATGGAACCTGCCGAAAGGAATGGCCTTGTATGATGCCACCATCCTTCCCAGGACTCGAGTGCAGTGATGCACTGACACCTGTTTTGGTTTTAATAGATTCCTGACCAGTGTCACCAGCTCCTGAGCTCTCTCTATCGGGAGATAAACCCCTTTTCTGGTCTGTGTCTAGGATCATGCCTAGGAGAGGCAGATGAGCTGTAGGAACCAACTGCGACTTTGGAATATATAGAATCCAGCCGCGTTGCCGTTACACTTCCAGAGAAAGTGATACGCTGTTCAGCCACTGCTCTCTTGATCTCGCTTTTATGAGGAGATCGTCCAAGTACGTGATAATAGTGACATCTTGCTTCCGCAGGAGCACCATCATTTCCGCCATTACCTTGGTGAATATTCTCGGGGCTGTGGAGAGACCAAACGGCAACGTCTGAAATTGGTAATGACAATCCCGTACCGCAATTCTGAGGTACGCCTGATGAGGTGGATAAATGGGGACATGAAGGTATACCTCCTTTATGTCCCGAGTCACGATAAAATCTCCCCCTTTCAGGCTTGTAACGACCGCTCTTAGCGATTCCATCTTGAACTTGAACCTTTTCAGGTATATGTTCAGGGATTTTAAATTCAATATGGGTCTGACCGAACCGTCTGGTTTCGGGACTACCACATGGTCGAATAATAACCCCCTCCTTGTCGAAGGAGGGAAACCTTGACCACCACCTGTTGAAGATACAATTTGTGAATTGCAGTTAACCCTGTTTCCCTCTCGTGGGGGGAAGCCTGCAGGGCCGTCAGTGAGGAGGCATCTTCTCAAAGTCCAGCTTGTATCCCTGAGACACAATATCTATTGCCCAGGGATCTAACAGGGAGTGAACCCACTTGTTGCAGAACTTACGAAAGCGTGCCCCCACCGGGCCTAGCTCCGTCTGTGGAGCCCCAGCGACATGCGGTGGATTTTCATAGAGGCCGGAGGGACTTCTGTTCCTGGGAACTAGCTGTATTGTGCAGCTTCTTTCCTCTGGCCCGGCCTCTGGCAAGAAAGGACGCACCTAGGACTTTCTTGTTTCTTTGTTCGAAAGGCTGTGTCACGATCCGGGTATCTGGACGCCATTTCTTACCCATCAGATGCCTCCTAAGGCTGGCTCAGCGCTCCAGCACCGGATCCCATCTGTTATCCTAATGTTCACATTCCTGCATCCTCTCCTGTCTCTCTGAGACGCTGTCACAGTAATGCCATAATACATCTGGCATGGCGTCTCCCGCGGCCTCCGCCGCCGTCCCTGAGCTTCTGCATGCAGAGTGTCAGAGTGGATTACGTCAGCCGCGGCCTCCGCGTGGTTGGATGTGCACTTGTCTGCCTGGCGTCTCCTGTCTCCAGTGGCCGGCGCCGCCATTACTGTTTTCATTACCACATGGATTACAAACCAAACTTCCCTCCAAGTGTCTGCATGGGCGCAGCCATCTTGGATTCTGTCAGCTGATCATTTCCTCCAATCTGTTGTCAGTATTGTTAATCTGCATAATTGCCTAGCCAATCCCTTCCTTGCTGCAGGTATAAATACACTGTGCCTGAGCAAGGAAGGCGTCAGTGCTTTGGTTGTCAAACCTAGTTCCTGTTTGTCTCTCTCCTGTGATTGTCTTCCAGGTTCCAGCTCCTGTCTCAAGACTTCCACCATAGAGACCCGCACCAGCATTCCACCTGCGGTGTAGCCTGACTCTCCGATCCATTTTGGATTCATCTGTTTCCAGCCACAACATTACCTGCTTCCAGCCCAGCTTCCAGCAGAGTACAGCTTCTCTTAAAGGGCCGGTGTCCTTTCTACAGTTTACCACTCTCCACCGGTATTATTATTTCTCCGCTCTCAAGCTCTACATTTCATTCATATTGCATCGCTCTCAAACTTCATTTATTATTTAACTGGTTCCAGCCAGTATCCACTCCGTGCCAACATCTGTCTGGTTCCAACCAGAACCCACAGCAGCTATTTTATTTACAGCAGTCCAGCTTTCCCTGGAACACCAGCTGGTACGATCCTGGGCTTTCTTCATTGCTACAGTCGGGCCTGGTAAGGACTTTCCAACTCGCAGATAATAAGAACTGTCTCATACTACCAGAGCTCTGTGGCCCCTGCCACCCTGTAGTACCCAGGAACTGTATTATTTCTCTGCTGATTTTATGTTTCTTTTACTGCTACTGTGATGCATGGAGTTTGTCATAAATAAACATCATTGACTTTTATTCAAGTTGTCGTGGTCACGCCTTCGGGCGGTTATTCTTCATGTTACTTACATGTCCAGGGGTCTGATACAACCTCCCAGGTTCCGGTACATCTCAGCCCCTACAACTGAGGCTGCCTCCCGTCAGCTCAGGCCCTCAGTTGTGACAGTAAGCACTGACCTAATGAATCCAGCCGGAGACCAGGATCAAGCGGCCAGGCCGATGCAAGAACTGGCAGCCCGACTAGAACATCGGGAGGCTGCACAGGGCCACATCATCCGCTGTCTCCAGGATCTCTCTACTCGGCTGGATGGGATTCAGACAACTCTCCGTGGATCAGGCGCGTCTGGTGCGTCAACCACAGTGACTCCAGCTATAACCCCACCCACCTTACCCATTTCTGCTCCACGTCTTCATCTTCCAACGCCAGCAAAATTTGACGGATCTCCAAGATTCTGCAGGGGATTTCTCAACCAGTGTGAGATTCAGTTTGAGCTACAACCTGGCAATTTTCCCAGTGACCGTACAAAAATTGCCTACATTATTTCTCTTCTCAGTCGCTCAGCCCTTGATTGGGCATCACCGTTATGGGAGAGGTCCGACACCCTGCTATCTTCTTACACTGCATTCGTGTCAACATTCAGGCGCATCTTCGACGAGCCAGGCCGGGTAACCTCAGCTTCATCCGAGATTCTCCGTTTACGCCAGGGGTCACGTACTGTAGGACAATATCTGATACAGTTCCAGATCCTGGCATCCGAACTGGTCTGGAACGACGAGACCCTGTATGCTGCATTCTGGCATGGCTTATCTGAGCGTATTAAAGATGAGTTAGCTACCAGAGACTTACCCTCTAAGTTAGATGAGCTAATCTCACTCTGCACGAAAGTTGATTTACGTTTCAGAGAGAGAGCAACTGAGCGTGGAAGATCATCTGCTCCAAAATCTTCTGCCCCTCCTCCTCGCCAACTGTCACCAACTAAAGATGAGCCCATGCAAATTGGCCGTTCCCGTTTAACTCCTGCTGAGCGCCGAAGACGTCTCTCCGAGTCTCTCTGTCTTTATTGTGCGGCTCCGTCTCACACCATTAATGCCTGTCCCAAACGTCCGGGAAACTCCAAATCCTAGCTCGCCAAGGAGAGGGCCGGCTAGGAGTAATGATCTCCTCTCCATCTCCTCAAGATTGTAATCTCCCAGTCTCGCTTCAAGTTGCTCAACGTTATCGGAACGTCATTGCCCTCCTTGATTCCGGAGCAGCTGGGAACTTTATTACCGAAGCCTATGTTAAACGGTGGTCCCTACCCACCGAGAGACTTCCTTCGTCCATTTCTTTAACTGCCGTGGATGGCAGCAAAATTTTTGATGCAGTTATTTCTTTAAGGACTCTACCAGTTCGTCTGAGAGTGGGAGTTCTTCATTCCGAACTTATTTCTTTTTTAGTGATTCCAAGAGCCACACATCCTGTGGTCCTGGGCCTTCCATGGCTCCGTCTTCACAATCCTACAATTGATTGGACGACTACGCAAATCCTGGCATGGGGTTCCTCCTGTGCTGAGACATGTTTGTTTAAAGTATTGCCTGTCTGTTCTTCCTCCCCCAGGTCGTCTGATGTTCCACCTCCTCCATATCAAGATTTCACGGATGTGTTCAGTAAAGCTTCTGCTGATATCCTTCCTCCTCATAGAGAATGGGACTGCCCGATTGATCTCGTTCCAGGGAAGGTTCCACCTCGAGGCCGAACTTATCCGTTGTCTCTGCCTGAGACGCATTCTATGGAGGAATACATTAAAGAGAACCTAGCAAAGGGGTTCATTCGACCTTCTTCTTCTCCAGCCGGCGCAGGCTTCTTTTTTGTAAAGAAGAAAGATGGTGGTCTGCGGCCGTGCATCGACTACAGAGGTTTGAACGACATTACCATCAAGAACCGTTATCCTTTACCCCTGATTACTGAGCTCTTTGACAGAGTTAGCTGAGCTACCATCTTTACAAAGCTGGACTTGAGAGGTGCATACAATCTCATCCGGATCCGTGAGGGTGACGAGTGGAAGACCGCCTTTAACACCCGTGACGGACATTATGAGTACCTCGTCATGCCCTTCGGATTGAGCAATGCTCCAGCTGTCTTCCAGCATTTTGTCAATGAGATCTTCAGAGACATTCTATACCGTCATGTCGTGGTCTATCTAGACGATATCCTCATTTTTGCCAACGATTTAGAGGAACATCGTTTTTGGGTTAAAGAGGTTCTGTCCCGTCTCCGTGTCAATCATCTCTATTGCAAATTAGAGAAATGCGTCTTTGAAGTCAAGTCCATTCCGTTTCTAGGGTACATTGTGTCCGGTTCCGGACTAGAGATGGATCCTGAGAAACTACAAGCAATCCAAAATTGGCCGGTACCCTTAACCCTCAAAGGGGTCAAGAGGTTCTTAGGGTTCGCCAACTATTACCGAAAGTTTATACGAGACTTTTCCACCATTGTGGCGCCTATTACTGCTTTCACTAAGAAGGGTGCTAACCCGTCCAAGTGGTCTGAAGAAGCCATGCAAGCATTTCATCTGTTAAAACAAAGGTTCATCTCTGCGCCTGTTCTGAAACAGCCTGACATCGACTCTCCTTTCATCTTAGAGGTGGATGCCTCCTCCGTTGGAGTAGGAGCGGTGTTATCTCAGAGGGCTAAAGATGGCCATTTACACCCTTGCAGTTTCTTCTCCCGGAAGTTCTCCCCAGCTGAGCGCAACTATGCCATTGGCGACCAGGAGTTGCTAGCCATCAAGCTCGCTCTAGAGGAGTGGAGGTATCTGTTGGAGGGAGCTTCTCATCCAATCACCATACTTACAGACCACAAGAACCTTTTATATCTGAAAGGCGCACAATGTCTCAACCCTCGTCAGGCCAGATGGGCACTTTTCTTTTCCAGGTTCGACTTTAAACTCCAGTTCTGTCCGGGCTCTCAGAATCGCAAGGCCGATGCCCTTTCCCGCTCATGGGAGCAAGAAAATGAGTCAGAGTCTTCAGACAAGCATCCTATTATAAATCCGTTGGCATTCTCCACGGTAGGGATGGACTCTACGCCCCCATCAGGGAAAAGTTTTGTGAAACCGATGCTAAGAAAGAAGCTCATGCATTGGGCCCATGCTTCCCGTTTTGCCGGACATGCAGGTATCCAAAAAACCCTGGAGTTTATCTCTAGGTCCTATTGGTGGCCAACTCTGAAAAAGGACGTCTTGGAGTTTATTGCATCTTGCCCAAAGTGTGCTCAACATAAGGTATCCTGCCAGTCGCCTGCGGGGCAACTGGTTCCACTATCTGTTCCCCGTCGACCTTGGACCCATTTGTCGATGGATTTTATTACAGATTTACCCATGTGCAACAAGTTCAATACCATCTGGGTGGTAGTTGACCGGTTCACCAAGATGGCACACTTCATTCCTCTCACCGGTCTTCCGTCAGCTTCCAAGTTGGCTCAAGTATTCATACAAGAGATCTTCCGACTCCACGGTCTTCCTGAAGAAATTACCTCAGATCGAGGAGTTCAATTCACAGCCAAATTCTGGCGAAGTTTATGTCAAGTCCTCCAAGTCAAGCTAAAGTTTTCCACGGCTTACCATCCTCAGACCAATGGTCAAACCGAGAGGGTGAATCAGGACTTGGAGGCCTTCCTCCGCATCTATGTGTCCTCCTCTCAAGATGACTGGGTTCAATTACTTCCCTGGGCCGAGTTCTGTCATAACAACCAGTATCATTCTTCATCTGCTTCAACACCATTCTTCACTAACTTTGGATTCCACCCTAAAGTCCCTGAGTTCCAACCGCTTCCAGCAACTTCTGTTCCCGCAGTGGATATCACCTTGCATCAGTTTGCCAATATCTGGAAGAGCGTACGATCAGCTCTGCTCAAGGCATCGTTCAGGTACAAGAAGTTTGCGGACAGGAAGCGTCGAGCAGTTCCTGCTCTCAAGGTGGGTGATCGGGTATGGTTATCCACGAAGAATTTGAGGTTAAGAGTTCCCAGTATGAAGTTTGCACCTCGCTATATCGGTCCTTTCAAGATTGAACAAGTCATCAATCCTGTTGCTTACAGACTCCAGTTGCCTCCCTTCTTAAAAATACCCAGGACATTCCATGTTTCCCTGTTGAAACCGCTGATCTTAAATCGGTTTCATTCCTCACTTCCTCCAACTCCGAAAGTCCAAACTCAACGAGGCGTTGAGTATGAAGTGGCTAAGATCCTGGACTCACGTCACCGTTACGGTCAACTACAATATCTTATTGACTGGAAGGGTTACGGCCCTGAGGAACGTTCATGGACCAATGCTTCTGATGTCCATGCTCCTGCCTTGGTCCGGAGATTCCATTCCAAGTTTCCTCAAAAGCCAAAGAAGTGTCCTGGGGCCACTCCTAAAGGGGGGGGGGGGTGCTGTCACGATCCGGGTATCTGGATGCCATTTCTTACCCATCAGATGCCTCCTAAGGCTGGCTCAGCGCTCCAGCACTGGATCCTATCTGTTATCCTAATGTTCACATTCCTGCATCCTCTCCTGTCTCTCTGAGACGCTGTCACAGTAATGCCATAATACATCTGGCATGGCGTCTCCCGCGGCCTCCGCCGCCGTCCCTGAGCTTCTGCATGCAGAGTGTCAGAGTGGATTACGTCAGCCGCGGCCTCCGCTGTGTCCGCGTGGTTGGATGTGCACTTGTCTGCCTGGCGTCTCCTGTCTCCAGTGGCCGGCGCCGCCATTACTGTTTTCATTACCACATGGATTACAAACCAAACTTCCCTCCAAGTGTCTGCATGGGCGCAGCCATCTTGGATTCTGTCAGCTGATCATTTCCTCCAATCTGTTGTCAGTATTGTTAATCTGCATAATTGCCTAGCCAATCCCTTCCTTGCTGCAGGTATAAATACACTGTGCCTGAGCAAGGAAGGCGTCAGTGCTTTGGTTGTCAAACCTAGTTCCTGTTTGTCTCTCTCCTGTGATTGTCTTCCAGGTTCCAGCTCCTGTCTCAAGACTTCCACCATAGAGACCCGCACCAGCATTCCACCTGCGGTGTAGCCTGACTCTCCGATCCATTTTGGATTCATCTGTTTCCAGCCACAACATTACCTGCTTCCAGCCCAGCTTCCAGCAGAGTACAGCTTCTCTTAAAGGGCCGGTGTCCTTTCTACAGTTTACCACTCTCCACCGGTATTATTATTTCTCCGCTCTCAAGCTCTACATTTCATTCATATTGCATCGCTCTCAAACTTCATTTATTATTTAACTGGTTCCAGCCAGTATCCACTCCGTGCCAACATCTGTCTGGTTCCAACCAGAACCCACAGCAGCTATTTTATTTACAGCAGTCCAGCTTTCCCTGGAACACCAGCTGGTACGATCCTGGGCTTTCTTCATTGCTACAGTCGGGCCTGGTAAGGACTTTCAAACTCGCAGATAATAAGAACTGTCTCATACTACCAGAGCTCTGTGGCCCCTGCCACCCTGTAGTACCCAGGAACTGTATTATTTCTCTGCTGATTTTATGTTTCTTTTACTGCTACTGTGATGCATGGAGTTTGTCATAAATAAACATCATTGACTTTTATTCAAGTTGTCGTGGTCCCGCCTTCGGGCGGTTATTCTTCATGTTACTTACATGTCCAGGGGTCTGATACAACCTCCCAGGTTCCGGTACATCTCAGCCCCTACAACTGAGGCTGCCTCCCGTCAGCTCAGGCCCTCAGTTGTGACAGGCTGCATTTGATAATGACGTGCTTTCCTAAGCTGTGCAGGAATATAAGGCAAAATATCCGATTTACCAGCTATAGCCGTGGAGACCAGGTCCGAGAACCCTTCTCCACACAATCCTCAGCCTTCCATATGCCACTTAAGTTGGCATAATCTGTCCATTGCATATTCTACAGGACACGTCAAGCAGAAATCGACATAGCTTTGACTCTAGGACCCAGTATACTCATGTCTCTTTGGGCATGTTTGATTATATATATCTCTAGTTAAGACAGCATCTGTAATATATATACATATCTCTCTATATACATATATATATATATATATATATATATACATACTAGGGTCTCAATTTCTGCTGATAAGGTACCTCCACGCCGCCCCAGCGCTATAAACCCATGCCGACACAATCGCCGGTCTGAGTAGTGTACCAGAATGTGCACGCTATCTGCAGGATCCCTGAGAATAGCTAGGGCTACCTTCTGTGCAAACGTGACACCCTAGGGGAAGATTCCAATCACATCCTGGCCCTAGTGGGGAAAAGATACTGCCTGAGAATTCTTTGTGGGAAGCTGCAGTCTCTTGTCTGGAGACTCCCGCTCTTTTTCCTCATGAGAGGAGGGAAATTTACCTCAGCTTTCTTCCCCTTAAACATGTGTACCCTTGTGTCAGGGACAAATGAGTCATCAGTGATATGCAAATCATCTTTTATTACAATAATCATATATTGAATACTTCTCTGCCATTTTGGCTGTAACTTTGCATTATCATAGTCGACACTGGAGTCAAACTCCGTGTCGATATCAGTGTTTATTATTTTGGATAGTGAGCATTGTGAGACTCTGAAGGTCTCTGCGCCATAGGGACAGACATGGGTAGATTTCCTGTCTGTTCTCTAATCTTTTGTGCAATAAATTCACCTTAGCACTTACACATATCCAAACAGGTGTCGGCGTTGTCGACGGAGACACCCTCTCACACACATATTTGCTCTATCTCCTCCTTAGGGGAGCCTTTTACCTCAGACATGTCGACACACACATACCGACACACCACACACCCAGGGGATGCTCTATTTGAAGACAGTTCCCCCACAAGGCCCTTTGGAGAGACAGAGAGAGAGTATGCCAGCACACACCCCAGCGCTATATGACCCAGGAATCACACAGTAACTTAGTGTTAACCCAGTAGCTGCTGTATAATAAGAATTTACTTACCGATAATTCTATTTCTCGTAGTCCGTAGTGGATGCTGGGGACTCCGTCAGGACCATGGGGAATAGCGGCTCCGCAGGAGACAGGGCACAAAAAGTAAGCTTTTAGGATCACATGGTGTGTACTGGCTCCTCCCCCTATGACCCTCCTCCAAGCCTCAGTTAGGTACTGTGCCCGGACGAGCGTACACAATAAGGAAGGATATTGAACCCCGGGTAAGACTCATACCAGCCACACCAATCACACCGTATAACTTGTGATCTGAACCCAGTTAACAGTATGACAAACGTAGGAGCCTCTGAACAGACGGCTCACAACAAATAACAACCCGATTTTTTTGTAACAATAACTATGTACAAGTATTGCAGACAATCCGCACTTGGGATGGGCGCCCAGCATCCACTACGGACTACGAGAAATAGAATTATCGGTAAGTAAATTCTTATTTTCTCTAACGTCCTAAGTGGATGCTGGGGACTCCGTCAGGACCATGGGGATTATACCAAAGCTCCCAAACGGGCGGGAGAGTGCGGATGACTCTGCAGCACCGAATGAGAGAACTCAAGGTCCTCCTCAGCCAGGGTATCAAATTTGTAGAATTTTGCAAACGTGTTTGCCCCTGACCAAGTAGCAGCTCGGCAGAGTTGTAATGCCGAGACTCCCCGGGCAGCCGCCCAGGATGAGCCCACTTTCCTTGTGGAATGGGCCTTGACAGATTTAGGTTGTGGCAAGCCTGCCACAGAATGTGCAAGTTGAATTGTGCTACAAATCCAACGAGCAATCGTCTGCTTAGAAGCAGGAGCACCCATCTTGTTGGGTGCATACAATATAAGCAGTGAGTCAGACTTTCTGACTCCAGCCGTTCTTGAAATATATATTTTCAATGCCCGGACCACGTCCAACAACTTGGAATCCTCCAACTCGTTAGTAGCCGCAGGCACCACAATAGGCTGGTTCAGGTGAAACGCTGACACCACCTTAGGCAGAAAATGAGGACGCGTCCGCAGTTCTGCCCTGTCCGTATGGAAAATCAGATATGGGCTCTTATATGATAAAGCCGCCAATTCTGATACTCTCCTGGCTGAAGCCAGGGCCAGTAGCATGGTTACTTTCCATGTAAGATACTTCATCTCCACCGATTTGAGCGGCTCAAACCAATGGGATTTTAGAAAATCCAAGACTACATTAAGATCCCACGGTGCCACTGGGGGCACAACCGGGGGCTGTATATGTAGTACTCCTTTTACAAAAGTCTGGACTTCAGGAACTGAAGCCAATTCTTTCTGGAAGAAAATCGACAGGGCCGAAATTTGAACCTTAATGGACCCCAATTTGAGGCCCATAGACAATCCTGTTTGCAGGAAATGTAGGAATCGACCCAGTTGAAATTCCTCCGTGGGGGCCTTCCTGGCCTCACACCACGCAACATATTTCCTCCAAATGCGGTGATAATGTTGTGCAGTCACCTCCTTCCTGGCCTTTACCAGTGTAGGAATGACCTCTTCCGGAATGCCTTTTTCCTTTAGAATTCGGCGTTCAACCGCCATGCCGTCAAACGCAGCCGCGGTAAGTCTTGGAATAGACACGGTCCCTGCTGAAGCAGGTCCCGTCTTAGAGGTAGAGGCCACGGATCCTCCGTGAGCATCTCTTGAAGTTCCGGGTACCAAGTTCTTCTTGGCCAATCCGGAGCCACTAGTATCGTTCTTACTCCCTTTTGCCGTATAATTCTCAGTACTTTTGGTATGAGAGGCAGAGGAGGGAACACATACACTGACTGGAACACCCACGGTGTTACCAGAGCGTCCACAGCTATTGCCTGAGGATCTCTTGACCTGGCGCAATACCTGTCCAGTTTTTTGTTGAGGCGGGACGCCATCATATCCACCATTGGTTTTTCCCAACGGTTCACAATCATGTGGAAGACTTCTGGATGAAGTCCACACTCTCCCGGGTGTAGATCGTGTCTGCTGAGGAAGTCTGCTTCCCAGTTGTCCACTCCCGGAATGAATACTGCTGACAGTGCTATCACATGATCTTCCGCCCAGCGAAGAATCCTTGCAGCTTCTGCCATTGCTGTCCTGCTTCTTGTGCCGCCCTGTCTGTTTACGTGGGCGACTGCCGTGATGTTGTCCGACTGGATCAACACCGGCTGACCCTGAAGCAGGGGTTTTGCCAGACTTAGAGCATTGTAAATCGCTCTTAGCTCCAGTATATTTATGTGAAGAGACATCTCCAGGCTTGACCATACTCCCTGGAAGTTTCTTCCTTGTGTGACCGCTCCCCAGCCTCTCAGACTGGCATCCGTGGTCACCAGGACCCAGTCCTGTATGCCGAATCTGCGGCCCTCTAACAGATGAGCACTCTGCAACCACCACAGAAGAGACACCCTTGTCCGTGGCGATAAGGTTATCCGCTGATGCATCTGCAGATGCGATCCGGACCATTTGTCCAGCAGATCCCACTGAAAAGTTCGTGCGTGGAATCTGCCGAATGGAATCGCTTCGTAAGAAGCCACCATCTTTCCCAGGACTCTTGTGCATTGATGCACAGACACTGTCCCTGGTTTTAGGAGGTTCCTGACAAGTTCGGATAACTCACTGGCTTTCTCCTCCGGAAGAAACACCTTTTTCTGAACCGTGTCCAGAATCATTCCCAGGAACAGCAGACGTGTCGTCGGGGTCAACTGAGATTTTGGAAAATTCAGAATCCACCCGTGTTGTTGCAGCACTAGTTGGGTTAGTGCTACTCCGTCTTCCAGCTGTTCTCTGGATCTTGCCCTTATCAGGAGATCGTCCAAGTAAGGGATAATTAATACGCCTCTTCTTCGTAGAAGGATCATCATTTCGGCCATTACCTTGGTAAAGACCCGAGGTGCCGTGGACAATCCAAACGGCAGCGTCTGAAACTGATAATGACAGTTTTGCACCACGAACCTGAGGTACCCTTGATGTGAAGGGCAAATTGGGACATGCAGGTAAGCGTCCTTTATGTCCAGGGACACCATAAAGTCCCCTTCTTCCAGATTCGCTATCACTGCTCTGAGTGACTCCATCTTGAACTTGAATTTTTGTATGTACAGGTTCAAAGATTTGAGATTTAGAATAGGTCTTACCGAGCCGTCCGGCTTCGGTACCACAAATAGCGTGGAGTAATACCCCTTTCCCTGTTGTAGGAGGGGTACCTTGACTATCACCTGCTGAGCAAACAGCTTGTGAATGGCTTCCAATACCGTCGCCCTGTCCGAGGGAGACGTTGGCAAAGCAGACTTTAGGAACCGGCGAGGGGGAGACTTCTCGAATTCCAACCTGTAACCCTGAGATACTACCTGTAGAATCCAGGGGTCCACCTGTGAGCAAGCCCACTGTGCGCTGAAATTCTTGAGTCGACCCCCCACCGTTCCTGAGTCCGCTTGTAAGGCCCCAGCGTCATGCTGAGGGCTTTGCAGAACCCTGGGAGGGCTTCTGTTCCTGGGCAGGGGCTGCTTGCTGCCCTCTCTTACCCCTTCCTCTGCCCCGAGGCAGATATGACTGTCCTTTTGTCCGCTTGTTCTTATAGGAACGAAAGGACTGCGGCTGAAAAGACGGTGTCTTTTTCTGTTGGGAGGGGGTCTGAGGTAAAAAAGTTGATTTTCTGGCAGTTGCCGTAGCCACCAGATCCGATAGACCGACGCCAAATAATTCCTCCCCTTTATACGGCAATACTTCCATATGTCGTTTGGAATCCGCATCACCTGACCACTGTCACGTCCATAAACTCCTTCTGGCAGATATGGACATCGCATTTACTCTCGATGCCAGAGTGCAAATATCTCTCTGCGCATCTCGCATATAAAGGAAAGCATCCTTTAATTGCTCTATAGTCAATAAAATACTGTCCCTATCCAGGGTATCAATATTTTCAGTCAGGGAATCCAACCAGACGACCCCAGCACTGCACATCCAGGCTGAGGCGATGGCTGGTCGCAGTATAACACCAGTATGAGTGTATATACTTTTCAGGGTAGTTTCCAGCCTCCTATCAGCTGGATCCTTGAGGGCGGCCGTATCAGGAGACGGTAACGCCACTTGTTTCGATAAGCGTGTGAGCGCCTTATCCACCCTAGGGGGTGTTTCCCAGCGCGCCCTAACCTCTGGCGGGAAAGGGTATAATGCTAATAACTTTTTTGAAATTAGCATTTTTCTATCTGGGTTAACCCACGCTTCATCACATACATCATTTAATTCCTCTGATTCAGGAAAAACTACAGGTAGTTTTTTAACCCCCCACATAATACCCCTTTTTGTGGTACTTGTAGTATCAGAGATATGCAAAGCCTCCTTCATTGCCGTGATCATATAACGTGTGGCCCTACTTGAAAATACGTTTGTTTCATCACCGTCGACACTAGATTCAGTGTCTGTGTCTGGGTCTGTGTCGACCGACTGAGGTAAAGGGCGCTTTACAGCCCCTGACGCTGTCTGAGACGCCTGGGCAGGTACTAACTGGTTTGCCGGCCGTCTCATGTCGTCAACTGATTTTTGTAATGTGCTGACATTATCACGTAATTCCATAAACAAAGCCATCCATTCCGGTGTCGACTCCCTGGGGGGTGACATCACCATTATCGGCAATTGCTCTGCCTCCACGCCAACATCGTCCTCATACATGTCGACACACACGTACTGACACACAGCAGACACACAGGGAATGCTCTTATCGAAGACAGGACCCCACTAGCCCTTTGGGGAGACAGAGGGAGAGTTTGCCAGCACACACCCAAGCGCTATAATATATATGGGAACAACCCTATATAAGTGTTGTTCCTTATAGCCGCTTAAATATATAAAAATATCGCCAAAATATGCCCCCCCTCTCTGTTTTACCCTGTTTCTGTAGTGCAGTGCAGGGGAGAGTCCTGGGAGCCTTCCTCACAGCGGAGCTGAGCAGGAAAATGGCGCTGTGTGCTGAGGAGAATAAGCCCCGCCCCCTATTCCGGCGGGCTTTTCTCCCGGAGTTTTAGACATTTGGCATGGGTTAAATACATACATATAGCCTTAATGGCTATATGTGATGTATTCTTTTGCCATAAAAGGTATTATATATTGCTGCCCAGGGCGCCCCCAGCAGCGCCCTGCACCCTCCGTGACCGTCTGGTGTGAAGTGTGTGACAACAATGGCGCACAGCTGCAGTGCTGTGCGCTACCTTCATGAAGACTGAAGAGCCTTCTGCCGCCTGTTTCCGGACCTTCAATCTTCAGCATCTGTAAGGGGGGTCGGCGGCGCGGCTCCGGGACGAACCCCAGGGTGAGACCTGTGTTCCGACTCCCTCTGGAGCTAATGGTGTCCAGTAGCCTAAGAATCCAATCCATCCTGCACGCAGGTGAGTTGAAATTCTCTCCCCTAAGTCCCTCGATGCAGTGAGCCTGTTGCCAGCAGGACTCACTGAAAATAAAAAACCTAAAAAACTTTTTCTAAGCAGCTCTTTAGGAGAGCCACCTAGATTGCACCCTGCTCGGACGGGCACAAAAACCTAACTGAGGCTTGGAGGAGGGTCATAGGGGGAGGAGCCAGTACACACCATGTGATCCTAAAAGCTTACTTTTTGTGCCCTGTCTCCTGCGGAGCCGCTATTCCCCATGGTCCTGACGGAGTCCCCAGCATCCACTTAGGACGTTAGAGAAATATTGTTTTTACGCCAAATTTATGTGCCCCCCCACTCTTTTTCACCCTCTTTCTACCGTGAGTCTGCAGGGGAGAGCCTGGGGAGCTTCCTCTCAGCGGAGCTGTGGAGAGAAAATGGCGCTGGTGAGTGCTGAGGAAGAAGCCCCGCCCCCTCAGCGGCGGGCTTCTGTCCCGCGATTTTGTATAAAAATAATGGCGGGGGCTCATGCATATTACAGTGCCCAGCTGTATATATATATATGCTGCTTTTTGCCAGGAGGTACTCAATTGCTGCCCAGGGCGCCCCCCTCCCCTGCGCCCTGTACCCTACAGTGACCGGAGTGTATGGGTTAGTGTGGGAGCAATGGCGCACAGCTGCAGTGCTGTGCGCTACCTCATATGAAGACAGGAGTCTTCTGCCGCCGATTTTGACGTTTTCTTGCTTCAACCCGCCGGCTTCTGGCTCTGCGAGGGGGACGGCGGCGCGGCTCCGGGAACGGACGACCAAGGTTAAGTTCCTGTGTTCGATCCCTCTGGAGCTAATGGTGTTCAGTAGCCTACGAAGCGCAACCTAGCCGCAGTTAGTGGGTTTGCTTCTCTCCCCTCAGTCCCACGTAGCAGAGAGTCTGTTGCCAGCAGAAGCTCTCTGAAAATAAAAAACCTAACTAAAATACTTTCTTAATAGCAAGCTCAGGAGAGCTCACTAAAATGCACCCAGCTCCTTCCGGGCACAGATTCTAACTAACTGAGGTCTGGAGGAGGGGCATAGAGGGAGGAGCCAGTGCACACCAGTAGTACTAAATCTTTCTTAGAGTGCCCAGTCTCCTGCGGAGCCCGTCTATTCCCCATGAACCTTACGGAGTCCCCAGCATCCACTAGGACGTTAGAGAAAAAGGTAATTTAAACAACCAGATTATTGTCATTTTAGAATCACCCAATTTAGTAATCTGAGATTTTCAAATGGACTCCAAAATTAATGGTCATTCCAGCCTCCTATAGAAACCTTCTAGCTGTGGGGCGGCATTTCTGTACTTCTGTAATATGTATTAGTGCTAGGTAAAGTTAAACATGACAAATATAAATTGATGCCAGCTAATATAACCTTTTACCAACAGGGATGCCATCTGGAGGAAAAGACTGGTATTGCTGCCAGTCTTATGTTTTATATTGTACACTGTACAATTTTTATATTGTGTTATATTGTCTGTGTCACGATCCGGGTATCTGGACGCCATTTCTTACCCATCAGATGCCTCCTAAGGCTGGCTCAGCGCTCCAGGACCGGATCCCATCTGTTATCCTGATGTGTACATTCCTGTATCCTCTCCTGTCACTCTGGGACGCTGTCACAGTAAACGCCATATTACACCTGGCATGGCGTCTCCCGCGGCCTCCGCCGCCGTCCCTGAACTTCTGCATGCAGAGTGTCTGAGTGGCGATTACGTCAGCCGCGGCCTCCGCTGTGTCCGCGTGGTTGGATGTGCATCTGTCAGCCTGGCGCCTCCTGTCTCCGGTGGCCGGCGCCGCCATTACTGTTTTCATTACCACATGGATTACAAACCAAACTTCCCTCCAAGTGTCTGCATGGGCGCAGCCATCTTGGATTCTGTCAGCTGATCATTTCCACCAATCTGTTGTCAGTATTGATAATCTGCATAATTGCCTAGCCAATCCCTTCCTTGCTGCAGGTATAAATACACTGTGCCTGAGCAAGGAAGGCGTCAGTGCTTTGGTTGTCAAACCTAGTTCCTGTTTGTCTCTCTCCTGTGATTGTCTTCCAGGTTCCAGCTCCTGTCTCAAGACTTCCACCATAGAGACCCGCACCAGCATTCCACCTGCGGTGTAGCCTGACTCTCCAATCCATTGTGGATTCATCTGTTTCCAGCTACAACATTACCTGCTTCCAGCTCAGCTTCCAGCAGAGTACAGCTTCCCTTAAAGGGCCGGTGTCCTTTCTACACTTTACCACTCTCCATCGGTATTATTATTTCTCCGCTCTCAAGTTCTACATTTCAGTTCATATTTCATCGCTCCCAAGTTCATTTATTATTTAACTGGTTCCAGCCAGTATCCACTCCGTGCTAACAACAGTCTGGTTCCAGCCAGTATCCACAGCAGCTGTTTTATCTTCAGCAACCCAGCTTTTCCTGGAACACCAGCTGGCACAATCCTGGGTTATCTCCATTGCTACAGTCGGGCCTGGTAAGGACTTTCCATCTAGAAGATCATAAGAACTATCTCACACTACCAGTGCCCTGTGGCTCCTGCCATCCTGTAGTACCCAGGAACTGTATTTATTCTTTGCTGACTTTTACGTTTTCTTTTACTGCTGCTGTGTTGCGGAGTTGTCATAATAAACATCATTGACTTTTATCCAAGTTGTCGTGGTCACGCCTTCGGGCAGTTATTATTCATGTTACTTACATGTCCAGGGGTCTGATACAACCTCCCAGGTTCCGGTACATCTCAGCCCCTACAACTGAGGCTGCCTTCCGTCAGCTCAGGCCCTCAGTTGTGACAGTCTGTCTGCACGTTATATCTCCCCCCTGCAGTGCAAAATAGTTTTGCCCAACTGCTAACAAATTTGCTGCTGCGATCAACTCTGAATTACCCCCAATGTCTGCATCTCCGCAACTCACCCCTTCCAATGCTCTTCCCAGAGGGTCAGAGATGCACAGGTGCCCACTGGATTGGTATGTGGCGGGCTGGGTATGTGTCTTACTGGGGGCAACCCCTCCCCCTTTCCCCTGGATCCACCACTGCTACCAGAGGAGGGGATCAAGCAGCGCTATTGGCACAGGTCTGCTGTCTGTGATGATTCTACTTCTCTCCAGGCTCCGCCGTCAGCAGCAGCTCTACCAGCTGCTGCTGCTGGCTGTGGAGCCTGGAGATGGGCAGAATTGTCACTGTACAGCAGCTCTGGCTGGGGGCCCCCCAGAGAAGGAAGGACTCACGGCACTTACTCCCAGCCCCCCCCCCTTAATCCGGCACTGGATCAAGGCCCTGTCTGTCATACAGAGTTCAGCAGTGAAGGGATTCCAAATAAAAAAATGGTGCCTTAGCTTAATTTTTTAAATCTAAGATGGCCGCCATGAGCCAATCACGGCTTGCTGCGTCATCGTCCCGTCCCTCGGGGCTGGCTTATAGAAGCCAGTGTGAGGCAGTGGCTGACAGCCCACCGGTGGGGAGGGAGCGCGCAAGAGCTCCTGAAGAAAGAAGACGCCGGAAACCCGGGGAAGGTGGGCGGGGGAGGGGGCAGGTCAATAAAGAAGACAGAAGATGCCAGAAGTCCTGGAGAGGCAACGGCCATGCAAAAGAGCTTAAAGTCCGCCACCCTCAGGTGTAGACCCTGTATGATACACTTATTTTAAAACATTGTGTCATATTTATTTTAATATTTTCTTTACAGGCGGACTACAGGTGCAAGCGGGCAAGTGCCGGCATGCTGGGGTAGGCTTAATAGACCCGGAAGGCCGTCTGTAAAGAACAATATTATCATACCAGGAACCTCGCACCTACCGCGACCAGAGGTGCGGGCATAGTTGTTGCTCGGATGGGACAGGGGACTCCATTTTATTTTTTTCTGAGGAATTACAGCCCAGGGCTTACTGGTTTGGGTGGTGGTTAATGTAATGTGATGAGTGCCCCCCCCACACCCTACCCCTCCTGCTATGGCATTATCCCCTTGACTGGTTCAGAATGGTGCTGGTTTTGGTTACTTTAAATAAGAGTAACCCTACTTTTTTTTTTTGTGCCGGCGGGGTGGGAGGGGGTTGGGGGGGGGGGGGGGCGGTGTGAATCAGCCAGTGCCTCCTCAGCCGCTGACCTCACTGCACGTCAGTGCTGCACAATGTAGAGCAGTAACCGCAGGAAGGTGTTGGGTTGGATTTTTGAGATTCCAAGGTCTGGGCTGTCTACAGAACATAAAGGCCGGAAAGGTTACCTTGATTAGCAGATCATCCTGGATTGGTGAAGGGCTGCCATCCCTGCCATGGTGAAAACTCTGTAACAGGCCCTGAAAGGAATGGCCTTAAACTGAAAGTGACAGGACTGAAAGCAAACCTGATTAAAACGCAATAGCGCATTCTTTCTGTATGCCCACCATGAAATCGTCCTGTTCCGTGCTGTTGATGGCCAACTGCAAAAAGTTAATTATGAACCTTTTCATCTGCAGCTGGACAGTTATACCCCTTTCCCACCTAAATCACGGGCCCGGTCCAGAATCATCAACACGATTTCATGCCGTGTTGTTACCTGTTTCAGACCCTTTTACACCAAGGCAAGGACCCAGGATTTAGGTCTGATATTGTCGGTGCAACCTGGGTGTGTGTAGCATCAATCGGGTTCCAGTCATGTATCAATCATGATTGTATTATAGTGTTACAATCTCAGGTGTTTGTCCTTTGCATTTTAGCTTATACAGAATAAACTGTCGTTGTTATGTAATTAGTTGTGGTCAGCTAGAAGAAAACTATTCAAAGAAATCTGGTATTAACGCAAAGCAAAGTCAAGGGGATGGCAATTCCAGGGACAGTAATGAACAATGCAAAAAATAAGAATTTACTTACCGATAATTCTATTTCTCTTAGTCCGTAGTGGATGCTGGGAACTCCGTAAGGACCATGGGGAATAGCGGCTCCGCAGGAGACTGGGCACAAAAGTAAAGCTTTAGGACTACCTGGTGTGCACTGGCTCCTCCCCCTATGACCCTCCTCCAAGCCTCAGTTAGGATACTGTGCCCGGACGAGCGTACACAATAAGGAAGGATTTTGAATCCCGGGTAAGACTCATACCAGCCACACCAATCACACCGTATAACTTGTGATCTGAACCCAGTTAACAGCATGATAACAGAGGAGCCTCTGGATAGATGGCTCACAACAACAATAACCCGATTTAGTTAGCAATAACTATGTACAAGTATTGCAGACAATCCGCACTTGGGATGGGCGCCCAGCATCCACTACGGACTACGAGAAATAGAATTATCGGTAAGTAAATTCTTATTTTCTCTGACGTCCTAGTGGATGCTGGGAACTCCGTAAGGACCATGGGGATTATACCAAAGCTCCCAAACGGGCGGGAGAGTGCGGATGACTCTGCAGCACCGAATGAGAGAACTCCAGGTCCTCCTCAGCCAGGGTATCAATTTTGTAGAATTTAGCAAACGTGTTTGCCCCTGACCAAGTAGCTGCTCGGCAAAGTTGTAAAGCCGAGACCCCTCGGGCAGCCGCCCAAGATGAGCCCACCTTCCTTGTGGAATGGGCTTTTACAGATTTTGGCTGTGGCAGGCCTGCCACAGAATGTGCAAGCTGAATTGTACTACAAATCCAACGAGCAATAGTCTGCTTAGAAGCAGGAGCACCCAGCTTGTTGGGTGCATACAGGATAAACAGGGAGTCAGATTTTCTGACTCCAGCCGTCCTGGAAACATATATTTTCAGGGCCCTGACAACGTCCAGCAACTTGGAGTCCTCCAAGTCCCTAGTAGCCGCAGGTACCACAATAGGCTGGTTCAGGTGAAACGCTGAAACCACCTTAGGGAGAAATTGTGGACGAGTCCTCAATTCAGCCCTGTCCGTATGAAAAATCAGGTAAGGGCTTTTATAAGATAAAGCCGCCAATTCTGACACGCGCCTGGCCGAAGCCAGGGCCAACAGCATGACCACTTTCCATGTGAGATATTTCAAATCCACAGATTTAAGCGGTTCAAACCAATGTGATTTTAGGAACCCCAAAACTACATTGAGATCCCAAGGTGCCACTGGAGGCACAAAAGGAGGCTGTATATGCAGCACCCCCTTGACAAACGTCTGAACTTCAGGAACTGAAGCCAGTTCTTTCTGGAAGAAAATCGACAGGGCCAAAATCTGAACCTTAATGGATCCTAATTTTAGGCCCATAGACACTCCTGTTTGCAGGAAATGCAGGAATCGACCCAGTTAAAATTCCTCCGTTGGGGCCTTCCTGGCCTCGCACCACGCAACATATTTCCGCCAAATGCGGTGATAATGCTTTGCGGTCACATCCTTCCTGGCTTTGATCAGGGTAGGAATGACTTCTTCCGGAATGCCTTTTTCCTTCAGGATCCGGCGTTCAACCGCCATGCCGTCAAACGCAGCCGCGGTAAGTCTTGGAACAGACAGGGTCCTTGCTGGAGCAGGTCCCTTCTTAGAGGTAGAGGCCACGGGTCCTCTGTGAGCATCTCTTGAAGTTCCGGGTACCAAGTCCTTCTTGGCCAATCCGGAGCCACGAGTATAGTTCTTACTCCTCTCCGTCTTATAATTCTCAGTACCTTGGGTATGAGAGGCAGAGGAGGGAAACACATACACTGACTGGTACACCCATGGTGTTACCAGAGCGTCCACAGCTATTGCCTGATGGTCTCTTGACCTGGCGCAATACCTGTCCAATTTTTTGTTGAGGCGGGACGCCATCATGTCCACCTTTGGTTTTTCCCAACGGTTTACAATCATGTGGAAGACTTCTGGGTGAAGTCCCCACTCTCCCGGGTGGAGGTCGTGTCTGCTGAGGAAGTCTGCTTCCCAGTTGTCCACTCCCGGAATGAACACTGCTGACAGTGCTATCACATGATTTTCCGCCCAGCGAAGAATCCTTGCAACTTCTGCCATTGCCCTCCTGCTTCTTGTGCCGCCCTGTCTGTTCACGTGGGCGACTGCCGTGATGTTGTCCGACTGGATCAGCACCGGCTGACCTTGAAGCAGAGGTCTTGCTTGGCTTAGGGCATTGTAAATGGCCCTCAGCTCCAGGATATTTATGTGAAGTGATGTCTCCAGGCTTGACCACAAGCCCTGGAAATTTCTTCCCTGTGTGACTGCTCCCCAGCCTCGCAGGCTGGCATCCGTGGTCACCAGGACCCAGTCCTGAATGCCGAATCTGCGGCCCTCTAGAAGATGAGCACTCTGCAACCACCACAGGAGAGACACCCTTGTCTTTGGTGACAGGGTTATCCGCTGATGCATCTGAAGATGCGATCCGGACCATTTGTCCAGCAGGTCCCACTGGAAAGTTCTTGCGTGGAATCTGCCGAAAGGGATTGCTTCGTAGGAAGCCACCATTTTTCCCAGGACCCTTGTGCATTGATGCACTGACACTTGGCCTGGTTTTAGGAGGTTTCTGACTAGTTCGGATAACTCCCTGGCTTTCTCCTCCGGGAGAAACACCTTTTTCTGGACTGTGTCCAGGATCATCCCTAGGAATAGAAGACGTGTCGTCGGGATCAGCTGCGATTTTGGAATATTGAGAATCCAACCGTGCTGCCGCAACACTACTTGAGATAGTGCTACCCCGACTACCAATTGTTCCCTGGATCTTGCCCTTATCAGGAGATCGTCCAAGTACGGGATAACTAAAACTCCCTTCCTTCGAAGGAGTATCATCATTTCGGCCATTACCTTGGTAAAGACCCGGGGTGCCGTGGACAAACCAAACGGCAGCGTCTGAAACTGATAGTGACAGTTCTGTACCACAAACCTGAGGTATCCTTGGTGAGAAGGGTTAATTGGGACATGGAGGTAAGCCTCCTTGATGTCCAAAGACACCATATAATCCCCTTCTTCCAAGTTCGCAATCACCGCTCTGAGTGACTCCATCTTGAATTTGAACCTGTGTATGTAAGTGTTCAAGGATTTCAGATTTAAAATAGGTCTCACCGAGCCGTCCGGCTTCGGTACCACAAACAGCGTGGAATAATACCCCTATCCCTGTTGCAGGAGGGGTATCTTGATTATCACCTGCTGGGAATACAGCTTGTGAATGGCTTCCAATACCGCCTCCCTGTCGGAGGGAGACGTCGGTAATGCAGACTTTAGGGGAGTGCCTGAGTCCGCTTGTAAAGCCCCAGCGTCATGCTGAGGACTTGGCAGAAAACGGGAGAGGGCTTCTGTTCCTGGGAACTGGCTGTTTGCTGCAGCCTTTTTCCTCTCCCTCTGCCACGGGGCAGAAATGAGGAGCCTTTTGCCCGCTTGCCCTTATGGGGTCGAAAGGACTGCGCCTGATAATACGGCGTCTTCTTATGTTGAGAGGCTACCTGGGGTAAAAATGTGGATTTCCCAGCAGTTGCCGTGGCCACCAGGTCTGATAGACCTACCCCAAATAACGCCTCCCCTTTGTAAGGCAATACTTCCATATGCCTTTTGGAATCAGCATCACCTGACCACTGCCTCGTCCATAACCCTCTTCTGGCAGAAATGGACAGCGCACTTACTCTTGATGCCAGTCGGCAAATATCCCTCTGTGCATCACGCATATATAGTCAGTAATATACTGTCCCTATCTAGGGTATCAATATTGTCAGTCAGGGAATCCGACCAAGCCACCCCAGCACTGCACATCCAGGCTGAGGCGATTGCTGGTCGCAGTATAACACCCGTGTGAGTGTATATACATTTTAGGATATTCTCCTGCTTTCTGTCAGCAGGTTCCTTAAGGGCGGCCGTATCAGGAGACGGTAGTGCCACCTGTTTTGACAAACGTGTGAGCGCTTTATCCACCTTAGGGGGTGTTTCCCAACGTGCCCTATCCTCTGGCGGGAAGGGGTATGATGCTAATAACCTTTTAGGAATTATCAGTTTTTTATCGGGGGAAACCCACGCTTCATCACACACTTCATTTAATTCCTCAGATGCAGGAAAACTACAGGCAGTTTTTTCTTACCAAACATAATACCCTTTTTAGTGGTACTTGTATTATCAGAAATATGTAAAACATTTTTCATAGCATCAATCATGTAACGTGTGGCCCTACTGGAAGTCACATTCGTCTCTTCATCGTCGACACTGGAGTCAGTATCCGTGTCGGCGTCTGTATCTGCCATCTGAGGTAACGGGCGTTTTAGAGCCCCTGATGGCTTTTGAGACGCCTAGACAGGCACGAGCTGAGTAGCCGGCTGTCTCATGTCATCAACCGTCTTTTGTAAAGAGCTGACACTGTCACGTAATTCCTTCTATAAGCTCAGCCACTCAGGTGTCGACTCCCTAGGGGGTGACATCTCCATTACAGGCAATTGCTCCGCCTCCACACCATTTTCCTCCTCATACATGTCGACACAATCGTACCGACACACAGCACACACACAGGGAATGCTCTGATAGAGGACAGGACCCCACTAGCCCTTTGGGGAGACAGAGGGAGAGTATGCCAGCACACACCAGAGCGCTATATATATATACAGGGATAACCTTATAGAAGTGTTTTTCCCCTTATAGCTGCTGTTTTATTTATACTGCGCCTAATTAGTGCCCCCCTCTCTTGTTTTACCCTTTTCTGTAGTGCAGGACTGCAGGGGAGAGTCAGGGAGACGTCCTTCCAGCGAAGCTGTGAGGGAAAATGGCGCCCGTGTGCTGAGGAGATAGGCTCCGCCCCCTTCTCGGCTGACTTTTCTCCCGATTTTTGCTGTATTCTGGCAGGGGTTAAAATACATCCATATAGCCCTGGGGGTTATATGTGATGTATTTTCGCCAGCCAAGGTGTTTCTATTGCTGCTCAGGGCGCCCCCCCCCAGCGCCCTGCACCCTCAGTGACCGGAGTGTGAAGTGTGCCTGAGGAGCAATGGCGCACAGCTGCAGTGCTGTGCGCTACCTTGGTGAAGACTGATGTCTTCTGCCGCCGATTTTCCGGACCTCTTCTTGCTTCTGGCTCTGTAAGGGGGCCGGCGGCGCGGCTCTGGGACCGGACTCCGAGGCTGGGCCTGTGTTCGGTCCCTCTGGAGCTAATGGTGTCCAGTAGCCAAGAAGCCCAAGCTGGCTGCAAGCAGGCAGGTTCGCTTCTTCTCCCCTTAGTCCCTCGATGCAGTGAGCCTGTTGCCAGCAGGTCTCACTGAAAATAAAAAACCTAAAACTAAACTTTTACTAAGAAACTCAGGAAAGCCTCCTAGAATGCACCCTTCTCGGCCGGGCACAAAAATCTAACTGAGGCTTGGAGGAGGGTCATAGGGGGAGGAGCCAGTGCACACCAGGTAGTCCTAAAGCTTTACTTTTGTGCCCAGTCTCCTGCGGAGCCGCTATTCCCCATGGTCCTTACGGAGTTCCCAGCATCCACTAGGACGTCAGAGAAATTAACATTATGGATGGTGTAACAGGGTCAGCGGAATAGGTTCCATCTCCTGGGGTATATGGCACGATGCAGTAGCTGAGAGATCACACATGTCCCTTGGTTTGGTGCAACAGGCCTCAACCAGTTTTATTGCGCAGAAAATTAGAAATAAGCATCAAAATAATTACCTTGCCGTCCGGTGCTAACTATACACAGGATAATACTAACTCACTAATAAAACAATACAAGAAGTTTTTACCAGGCTCAGGTCACTGGATTTCAAGAGCAGGTTTCTCTCACAGAGACGCCATAGTCTCTACTTTTCCCCAAGCAGTGTGAGAGAACAATGATCAGACTGACAGCCTTTTAAACACACCCATGCAGCTAAAAGCCCTAATTAGCCCTCTGTGTGGCTAAGGGCCCAAAAACCCAAATTGGGCCTAGTAGATGGAGAACCCGCCCTCTCTTCTCATACCCAACCTCAGAACTCTTATCTGGTTCTTACCAAAAGCTCTCAGCAGAACCAACACAAATACTCCTGAGGTTTTAAAACACATAGGTAAGAAGCCTGGGGCAAATATACCTGCCTGCCACCACTATTTAGTCATCTTGTCACAACGGTTAGATGCAATAGTATATGTGTGGCATTGGTATAGGTCATTATACTATAAGAGAATATTTTAAAGTTTAGCTAATGCAATCATTATGAACAGTGCCGTTTCTTGCGGCGGGCGAGCCGTGCAACCGCACGGGGCGCCCGCCTCGGCACTTCCTGAGCACTTTCAAACCCCCCTCCCCTCTCCTCCCGAGTGCCCAGCTCGGGGGGAGGGGTTTTCGAGGAATGACGCGTTTGCGTCATTCCGCGAAACCCCGCCCCCCGAGCTGGGCACTCGGGAGGAGGGAGAAGGGGGAGCCAAGCCGGCCAGCACTGCGCAGACGAGGGAGAGGCGCTGAAGAGCGGGAAGAACCGCTTCAAATGTAAGTCAGCCCCTCTCCCTCGCCCCCCACCTGCCGTACTGTGTAAAATGGGGACACCTGTCTGCCGGAATGTGTAAAGTGGGGACACTTGTCTGCCGGAATGTGTAAAATGGGGACGCTTGCCTGCCGGAATGTGTAAAATGGGGACACCTGTCTGCCGGAATGTGTAAAATTAGGACACTTGCCTGCCGTAATATGTAAAATGGGGACTCTTGTCTGCCGGAATGTGTAAAATGGGGACACTTGCCTGCCGGAATGTGTAAAATGGGGACACCTGTCTGCCGGAATGTGTAAAATGGGGACACTTGCCTGCCATGCTGTGTAAAATGGGGGCACGTGCCTTCCGCAATGTGTAAAATGGGGACACTTTCCTGCCGCAATGTGTAAAATGGGGACACTTGCCTGTTGTACCGTGTAAAATGGGGGCACGTGCCTGCCGCAATGTGTAAAATGGGGACACTTGCCTGTTGTACCGTGTAAAATGGGGGCACGTGCCTGCCGCAATGTGTAAAATGGGGACACTTTCCTGCCGCAATGTGTAAAATGGGGACACTTTCCTGCCGCAATGTGTAAAATGGGGACACTTGCCTGCTGTACTGTGTAAAATGGGGGCACGTGCCTGCCGCAATGTGTAAAATGGGGACACTTGACTGTTGTACTGTGTAAAATGGGGGCACGTGCCTGCCGCAATGTGTAAAATGGGGACACTTTCCTGCCGCAATGTGTAAAATAGGGACACTTGCCTGTTGTACTGTGTAAAATGGGGACACTTTCCTGCCGCAATGTGTAAAATGGGGACACTTGCCTGTTGTACTGTGTAAAATGGGGGCACGTGCCAGCCGCAATGTGTAAAATGGGGACACTTTCCTGCCGCAATGTGTAAAATGGGAACACTTTCCTGCCGCAATGTGTAAAATGGGGACACTTGCCTGCCATACTGTGTAAAATGGGGGCACGTGCCTGCCGCAATGTGTAAAATGGGGACACTTGCCTGTTGTACTGTGTAAAATGGGGGCACGTGCCTGCCGCAATGTGTAAAATGGGGACACTTGCCTGTTGTACTGTGTAAAATGGGGGCACGTGCCTGCCGCAATGTGTAAAATGGGGACACTTTCCTGCCGCAATGTGTAAAATGGGGACACTTGCCTGTTGTACTGTGTAAAATGGGGGCAGGTGCCTGCCGCAATGTGTAAAATGGGGACACTTGCCTGCCGTAATGTGTAAAATGGGGACACTTGCCTGCCATGCTGTGTAAAATGGGGACACTTGCCTGCCGTAATGTGTAAAATGGGGGCACGTGCCTGCCGCAATGTGTAAAATGGGGACACTTGCCTGTTGTACTGTGTAAAATGGGGGCACGTGCCTGCCGCAATGTGTAAAATGGGGACACTTGCCTGTTGTACTGTGTAAAATGGGGGCACGTGCCTGCCGCAATGTGTAAAATGGGGACACTTGCCTGCCATGCTGTGTAAAATGGGGACACTTACCTGCCGTAATGTGTAAAATGGGGACACTTGCCTGACGGAATGTGTAAAATGGGGGCACGTGCCTGCCATGCTGTGTAAAATGGGGGCACGTGCCTGCCAAATGTGTAAAATGGGGGCACTTTCCTGCCGCAATGTGTAAAATGGGGACACTTTCCTGCCGCAATGTGTAAAATGGGGACACTTGCCTGCCGTACTGTGTAAAATGGGGGCACGTGCCTGCCGCAATGTGTAAAATGGGGACACTTGCCTGTTGTACTGTGTAAAATGGGGGCACGTGCCTGCCGCAATGTGTAAAATGGGGACACTTGCCTGTTGCACTGTGTAAAATGGGGGCACGTGCCTGCCGCAATGTGTAAAATGGGACACTTTCCTGCCGCAATGTGTAAAATGGGGACACTTGCCTGTTGTACTGTGTAAAATGGGGGCACGTGCCTGCCGCAATGTGTAAAATGGGGACACTTGCCTGTTGTACTGTGTAAAATGGGGGCACGTGCCTGCCGCAATGTGTAAAATGGGGACACTTGCCTGCCATGCTGTGTAAAATGGGGGCACGTGCCTGCCAAATGTGTAAAATGGGGGCACTTTCCTGCCGCAATGTGTAAAATGGGGACACTTTCCTGCCGCAATGTGTAAAATGGGGACACTTGCCTGCCGTACTGTGTAAAATGGGGGCACGTGCCTGCCGCAATGTGTAAAATGGGGACACTTGCCTGTTGTACTGTGTAAAATGGGGGCACGTGCCTGCCGCAATGTGTAAAATGGGGACACTTGCCTGTTGCACTGTGTAAAATGGGGGCACGTGCCTGCCGCAATGTGTAAAATGGGGACACTTTCCTGCCGCAATGTGTAAAATGGGGACACTTGCCTGTTGTACTGTGTAAAATGGGGGCACGTGCCTGCCGCAATGTGTAAAATGGGGACACTTGCCTGTTGTACTGTGTAAAATGGGGGCACGTGCCTGCCGCAATGTGTAAAATGGGGACACTTTCCTGCCGCAATGTGTAAAATGGGGACACTTGCCTGCCATGCTGTGTAAAATGGGGACACTTGCCTGCCGTAATGTGTAAAATGGGGACACTTGCCTGTTGTACTGTGTAAAATGGGGGCACGTGCCTGCCGCAATGTGTAAAATGGGGGCACGTGCCTGCCGCAATGTGTAAAATGGGAACACTTTCCTGCCGCAATGTGTAAAATGGGGTCACTTGCCTGCCATGCTGTGTAAAATGGGGGCACGTGCCTGCCGCAATGTGTAAAATCGGGATACTTTCCTGCCGCAATGTGTAAAATGGGGACACTTGCCTGCCGTACTGTGTAAAATGGGGGCACGTGCCGGCCACAATGTGTAAAATGGGGACACTTGCCTGTTGTACTGTGTAAAATGGGGGCACGTGCCTGCCGCAATGTGTAAAATGGGGACACTTGCCTGCCATGCTGTGTAAAATGGGGACACTTGCCTGCCGTAATGTGTAAAATGGGGACACTTGCCTGACGGAATGTGTAAAATGGGGGCACGTGCCTGCCGCAATGTGTAAAATGGGGTCACTTGCCTGCCATGCTGTGTAAAATGGGGGCACGTGCCTGCCGCAATGTGTGAAATGGGGACACTTTCCTGCCGCAATGTGTAAAATGGGGACACTTTCCTGCCGCAATGTGTAAAATGGGGACACTTGCCTGCCGCAATGTGTAAAATGGGGACACTTGCCTGTTGTACTGTGTAAAATGGGGGCACGTGCCTGCCACAATGTGTAAAATGGGGACACTTGCCTGTTGTACTGTGTAAAATGGGGGCACGTGCCTGCCGCAATGTGTAAAATGGGGACACTTGCCTGTTGTACTGTGTAAAATGGGGGCACGTGCCTGCCGCAATGTGTAAAATGGGGACACTTGCCTGTTGTACTGTGTAAAATGGGGACACTTGCCTGTTGTACTGTGTAAAATGGGGGCACGTGCCTGCCGCAATGTGTAAAATGGGGACACTTGCCTGTTGTACTGTGTAAAATGGGGGCACGTGCCTGCCGCAATGTGTAAAATGGGGGCACGTGCCTGCCGCAATGTGTAAAATGGGGTCACTTGCCTGCCATGCTGTGTAAAATGGGGGCACGTGCCTGCCGCAATGTGTAAAATCGGGATACTTTCCTGCCGCAATGTGTAAAATGGGGACACTTGCCTGCCGTACTGTGTAAAATGGGGGCACGTGCCTGCCACAATGTGTAAAATGGGGACACTTGCCGGTTGTACTGTGTAAAATGGGGGCACGTGCCTGCCGCAATGTGTAAAATGGGGACACTTGCCTGCCATGCTGTGTAAAATGGGGACACTTGCCTGCCGTAATGTGTAAAATGGGGACACTTGCCTGACGGAATGTGTAAAATGGGGGCACGTGCCTGCCGCAATGTGTAAAATGGGGTCACTTGCCTGCCATGCTGTGTAAAATGGGGGCACGTGCCTGCCAAATGTGTAAAATGGGGGCACTTTCCTGCCGCAATGTGTAAAATGGGGACACTTTCCTGCCGCAATGTGTAAAATGGGGACACTTGCCTGCCGTACTGTGTAAAATGGGGGCACGTGCCTGCCGCAATGTGTAAAATGGGGACACTTGCCTGTTGTACCGTGTAAAATGGGGGCACGTGCCTGCCGCAATGTGTAAAATGGGGACACTTTCCTGCCGCAATGTGTAAAATGGGGACACTTTCCTGCCGCAATGTGTAAAATGGGGACACTTGCCTGCTGTACTGTGTAAAATGGGGGCACGTGCCTGCCGCAATGTGTAAAATGGGGACACTTGACTGTTGTACTGTGTAAAATGGGGGCACGTGCCTGCCGCAATGTGTAAAATGGGGACACTTTCCTGCCGCAATGTGTAAAATAGGGACACTTTCCTGCCGCAATGTGTAAAATGGGGACACTTGCCTGTTGTACTGTGTAAAATGGGGGCACGTGCCAGCCGCAATGTGTAAAATGGGGACACTTTCCTGCCGCAATGTGTAAAATGGGAACACTTTCCTGCCGCAATGTGTAAAATGGGGACACTTGCCTGCCATACTGTGTAAAATGGGGGCACGTGCCTGCCGCAATGTGTAAAATGGGGACACTTGCCTGTTGTACTGTGTAAAATGGGGGCACGTGCCTGCCGCAATGTGTAAAATGGGGACACTTGCCTGTTGTACTGTGTAAAATGGGGGCAGGTGCCTGCCGCAATGTGTAAAATGGGGACACTTGCCTGCCATGCTGTGTAAAATGGGGACACTTGCCTGCCGTAATGTGTAAAATGGGGACACTTGCCTGTTGTACTGTGTAAAATGGGGGCACGTGCCTGCCGCAATGTGTAAAATGGGGACACTTGCCTGTTGTACTGTGTAAAATGGGGGCACGTGCCTACCGCAATGTGTAAAATGGGGACACTTGCCTGTTGTACTGTGTAAAATGGGGGCACGTGCCTGCCGCAATGTGTAAAATGGGGACACTTGCCTGCCATGCTGTGTAAAATGGGGACACTTGCCTGCCGTAATGTGTAAAATGGGGACACTTGCCTGACGGAATGTGTAAAATGGGGGCACGTGCCTGCCGCAATGTGTAAAATGGGGTCACTTGCCTGCCATGCTGTGTAAAATGGGGGCACGTGCCTGCCAAATGTGTAAAATGGGGGCACTTTCCTGCCGCAATGTGTAAAATGGGGACACTTTCCTGCCGCAATGTGTAAAATGGGGACACTTGCCTGCCGTACTGTGTAAAATGGGGGCACGTGCCTGCCGCAATGTGTAAAATGGGGACACTTGCCTGTTGTACTGTGTAAAATGGGGGCACGTGCCTGCCGCAATGTGTAAAATGGGGACACTTGCCTGTTGCACTGTGTAAAATGGGGGCACGTGCCTGCCGCAATGTGTAAAATGGGGACACTTGCCTGCTGTACTGTGTAAAATGGGGGCACGTGCCTGCCGCAATGTGTAAAATGGGGACACTTGACTGTTGTACTGTGTAAAATGGGGGCACGTGCCTGCCGCAATGTGTAAAATGGGGACACTTGCCTGTTGTACTGTGTAAAATGGGGACACGTGCCTGCCGCAATGTGTAAAATGGGGACACTTTCCTGCCGCAATGTGTAAAATGGGGACACTTTCCTGCCGCAATGTGTAAAATGTGGACACTTGCCTGTTGTACTGTGTAAAATGGGGTCACTTGCCTGCCATGCTGTGTAAAATGGGGGCACGTGCCTGCCGCAATGTGTAAAATCGGGATACTTTCCTGCCGCAATGTGTAAAATGGGGACACTTGCCTGCCGTACTGTGTAAAATGGGGGCACGTGCCGGCCACAATGTGTAAAATGGGGACACTTGCCTGTTGTACTGTGTAAAATGGGGGCACGTGCCTGTCGCAATGTGTAAAATGGGGACACTTGCCTGCCATGCTGTGTAAAATGGGGACACTTGCCTGCCGTAATGTGTAAAATGGGGACACTTGCCTGACGGAATGTGTAAAATGGGGGCACGTGCCTGCCGCAATGTGTAAAATGGGGTCACTTGCCTGCCATGCTGTGTAAAATGGGGGCACGTGCCTGCCGCAATGTGTGAAATGGGGACACTTTCCTGCCGCAATGTGTAAAATGGGGACACTTTCCTGCCGCAATGTGTAAAATGGGGACACTTGCCTGCCGCAATGTGTAAAATGGGGACACTTGCCTGTTGTACTGTGTAAAATGGGGGCACGTGCCTGCCACAATGTGTAAAATGGGGACACTTGCCTGTTGTACTGTGTAAAATGGGGGCACGTGCCTGCCGCAATGTGTAAAATGGGGACACTTGCCTGTTGTACTGTGTAAAATGGGGGCACGTGCCTGCCGCAATGTGTAAAATGGGGACACTTGCCTGTTGTACTGTGTAAAATGGGGACACTTGCCTGTTGTACTGTGTAAAATGGGGGCACGTGCCTGCCGCAATGTGTAAAATGGGGACACTTGCCTGTTGTACTGTGTAAAATGGGGGCACGTGCCTGCCGCAATGTGTAAAATGGGGGCACGTGCCTGCCGCAATGTGTAAAATGGGGTCACTTGCCTGCCATGCTGTGTAAAATGGGGGCACGTGCCTGCCGCAATGTGTAAAATCGGGATACTTTCCTGCCGCAATGTGTAAAATGGGGACACTTGCCTGCCGTACTGTGTAAAATGGGGGCACGTGCCTGCCACAATGTGTAAAATGGGGACACTTGCCGGTTGTACTGTGTAAAATGGGGGCACGTGCCTGCCGCAATGTGTAAAATGGGGACACTTGCCTGCCATGCTGTGTAAAATGGGGACACTTGCCTGCCGTAATGTGTAAAATGGGGACACTTGCCTGACGGAATGTGTAAAATGGGGGCACGTGCCTGCCGCAATGTGTAAAATGGGGTCACTTGCCTGCCATGCTGTGTAAAATGGGGGCACGTGCCTGCCAAATGTGTAAAATGGGGGCACTTTCCTGCCGCAATGTGTAAAATGGGGACACTTTCCTGCCGCAATGTGTAAAATGGGGACACTTGCCTGCCGTACTGTGTAAAATGGGGGCACGTGCCTGCCGCAATGTGTAAAATGGGGACACTTGCCTGTTGTACCGTGTAAAATGGGGGCACGTGCCTGCCGCAATGTGTAAAATGGGGACACTTTCCTGCCGCAATGTGTAAAATGGGGACACTTTCCTGCCGCAATGTGTAAAATGGGGACACTTGCCTGCTGTACTGTGTAAAATGGGGGCACGTGCCTGCCGCAATGTGTAAAATGGGGACACTTGACTGTTGTACTGTGTAAAATGGGGGCACGTGCCTGCCGCAATGTGTAAAATGGGGACACTTTCCTGCCGCAATGTGTAAAATAGGGACACTTTCCTGCCGCAATGTGTAAAATGGGGACACTTGCCTGTTGTACTGTGTAAAATGGGGGCACGTGCCAGCCGCAATGTGTAAAATGGGGACACTTTCCTGCCGCAATGTGTAAAATGGGGACACTTGCCTGTTGTACTGTGTAAAATGGGGGCACGTGCCTGCCGCAATGTGTAAAATGGGGACACTTGCCTGCCATGCTGTGTAAAATGGGGGCACGTGCCTGCCAAATGTGTAAAATGGGGGCACTTTCCTGCCGCAATGTGTAAAATGGGGACACTTTCCTGCCGCAATGTGTAAAATGGGGACACTTGCCTGCCGTACTGTGTAAAATGGGGGCACGTGCCTGCCGCAATGTGTAAAATGGGGACACTTGCCTGTTGTACTGTGTAAAATGGGGGCACGTGCCTGCCGCAATGTGTAAAATGGGGACACTTGCCTGTTGCACTGTGTAAAATGGGGGCACGTGCCTGCCGCAATGTGTAAAATGGGGACACTTTCCTGCCGCAATGTGTAAAATGGGGACACTTGCCTGTTGTACTGTGTAAAATGGGGGCACGTGCCTGCCGCAATGTGTAAAATGGGGACACTTGCCTGTTGTACTGTGTAAAATGGGGGCACGTGCCTGCCGCAATGTGTAAAATGGGGACACTTTCCTGCCGCAATGTGTAAAATGGGGACACTTGCCTGCCATGCTGTGTAAAATGGGGACACTTGCCTGCCGTAATGTGTAAAATGGGGACACTTGCCTGTTGTACTGTGTAAAATGGGGGCACGTGCCTGCCGCAATGTGTAAAATGGGGGCACGTGCCTGCCGCAATGTGTAAAATGGGAACACTTTCCTGCCGCAATGTGTAAAATGGGGTCACTTGCCTGCCATGCTGTGTAAAATGGGGGCACGTGCCTGCCGCAATGTGTAAAATCGGGATACTTTCCTGCCGCAATGTGTAAAATGGGGACACTTGCCTGCCGTACTGTGTAAAATGGGGGCACGTGCCGGCCACAATGTGTAAAATGGGGACACTTGCCTGTTGTACTGTGTAAAATGGGGGCACGTGCCTGCCGCAATGTGTAAAATGGGGACACTTGCCTGCCATGCTGTGTAAAATGGGGACACTTGCCTGCCGTAATGTGTAAAATGGGGACACTTGCCTGACGGAATGTGTAAAATGGGGGCACGTGCCTGCCGCAATGTGTAAAATGGGGTCACTTGCCTGCCATGCTGTGTAAAATGGGGGCACGTGCCTGCCGCAATGTGTGAAATGGGGACACTTTCCTGCCGCAATGTGTAAAATGGGGACACTTTCCTGCCGCAATGTGTAAAATGGGGACACTTGCCTGCCGCAATGTGTAAAATGGGGACACTTGCCTGTTGTACTGTGTAAAATGGGGGCACGTGCCTGCCACAATGTGTAAAATGGGGACACTTGCCTGTTGTACTGTGTAAAATGGGGGCACGTGCCTGCCGCAATGTGTAAAATGGGGACACTTGCCTGTTGTACTGTGTAAAATGGGGGCACGTGCCTGCCGCAATGTGTAAAATGGGGACACTTGCCTGTTGTACTGTGTAAAATGGGGACACTTGCCTGTTGTACTGTGTAAAATGGGGGCACGTGCCTGCCGCAATGTGTAAAATGGGGACACTTGCCTGTTGTACTGTGTAAAATGGGGGCACGTGCCTGCCGCAATGTGTAAAATGGGGGCACGTGCCTGCCGCAATGTGTAAAATGGGGTCACTTGCCTGCCATGCTGTGTAAAATGGGGGCACGTGCCTGCCGCAATGTGTAAAATCGGGATACTTTCCTGCCGCAATGTGTAAAATGGGGACACTTGCCTGCCGTACTGTGTAAAATGGGGGCACGTGCCTGCCACAATGTGTAAAATGGGGACACTTGCCGGTTGTACTGTGTAAAATGGGGGCACGTGCCTGCCGCAATGTGTAAAATGGGGACACTTGCCTGCCATGCTGTGTAAAATGGGGACACTTGCCTGCCGTAATGTGTAAAATGGGGACACTTGCCTGACGGAATGTGTAAAATGGGGGCACGTGCCTGCCGCAATGTGTAAAATGGGGTCACTTGCCTGCCATGCTGTGTAAAATGGGGGCACGTGCCTGCCAAATGTGTAAAATGGGGGCACTTTCCTGCCGCAATGTGTAAAATGGGGACACTTTCCTGCCGCAATGTGTAAAATGGGGACACTTGCCTGCCGTACTGTGTAAAATGGGGGCACGTGCCTGCCGCAATGTGTAAAATGGGGACACTTGCCTGTTGTACCGTGTAAAATGGGGGCACGTGCCTGCCGCAATGTGTAAAATGGGGACACTTTCCTGCCGCAATGTGTAAAATGGGGACACTTTCCTGCCGCAATGTGTAAAATGGGGACACTTGCCTGCTGTACTGTGTAAAATGGGGGCACGTGCCTGCCGCAATGTGTAAAATGGGGACACTTGACTGTTGTACTGTGTAAAATGGGGGCACGTGCCTGCCGCAATGTGTAAAATGGGGACACTTTCCTGCCGCAATGTGTAAAATAGGGACACTTTCCTGCCGCAATGTGTAAAATGGGGACACTTGCCTGTTGTACTGTGTAAAATGGGGGCACGTGCCAGCCGCAATGTGTAAAATGGGGACACTTTCCTGCCGCAATGTGTAAAATGGGAACACTTTCCTGCCGCAATGTGTAAAATGGGGACACTTGCCTGCCATACTGTGTAAAATGGGGGCACGTGCCTGCCGCAATGTGTAAAATGGGGACACTTGCCTGTTGTACTGTGTAAAATGGGGGCACGTGCCTGCCGCAATGTGTAAAATGGGGACACTTGCCTGTTGTACTGTGTAAAATGGGGGCAGGTGCCTGCCGCAATGTGTAAAATGGGGACACTTGCCTGCCATGCTGTGTAAAATGGGGACACTTGCCTGCCGTAATGTGTAAAATGGGGACACTTGCCTGTTGTACTGTGTAAAATGGGGGCACGTGCCTGCCGCAATGTGTAAAATGGGGACACTTGCCTGTTGTACTGTGTAAAATGGGGGCACGTGCCTACCGCAATGTGTAAAATGGGGACACTTGCCTGTTGTACTGTGTAAAATGGGGGCACGTGCCTGCCGCAATGTGTAAAATGGGGACACTTGCCTGCCATGCTGTGTAAAATGGGGACACTTGCCTGCCGTAATGTGTAAAATGGGGACACTTGCCTGACGGAATGTGTAAAATGGGGGCACGTGCCTGCCGCAATGTGTAAAATGGGGTCACTTGCCTGCCATGCTGTGTAAAATGGGGGCACGTGCCTGCCAAATGTGTAAAATGGGGGCACTTTCCTGCCGCAATGTGTAAAATGGGGACACTTTCCTGCCGCAATGTGTAAAATGGGGACACTTGCCTGCCGTACTGTGTAAAATGGGGGCACGTGCCTGCCGCAATGTGTAAAATGGGGACACTTGCCTGTTGTACTGTGTAAAATGGGGGCACGTGCCTGCCGCAATGTGTAAAATGGGGACACTTGCCTGTTGCACTGTGTAAAATGGGGGCACGTGCCTGCCGCAATGTGTAAAATGGGGACACTTGCCTGCTGTACTGTGTAAAATGGGGGCACGTGCCTGCCGCAATGTGTAAAATGGGGACACTTGACTGTTGTACTGTGTAAAATGGGGGCACGTGCCTGCCGCAATGTGTAAAATGGGGACACTTGCCTGTTGTACTGTGTAAAATGGGGACACGTGCCTGCCGCAATGTGTAAAATGGAGACACTTTCCTGCCGCAATGTGTAAAATGGGGACACTTTCCTGCCGCAATGTGTAAAATGTGGACACTTGCCTGTTGTACTGTGTAAAATGGGGTCACTTGCCTGCCATGCTGTGTAAAATGGGGGCACGTGCCTGCCGCAATGTGTAAAATCGGGATACTTTCCTGCCGCAATGTGTAAAATGGGGACACTTGCCTGCCGTACTGTGTAAAATGGGGGCACGTGCCGGCCACAATGTGTAAAATGGGGACACTTGCCTGTTGTACTGTGTAAAATGGGGGCACGTGCCTGCCGCAATGTGTAAAATGGGGACACTTGCCTGCCATGCTGTGTAAAATGGGGACACTTGCCTGCCGTAATGTGTAAAATGGGGACACTTGCCTGACGGAATGTGTAAAATGGGGGCACGTGCCTGCCGCAATGTGTAAAATGGGGTCACTTGCCTGCCATGCTGTGTAAAATGGGGGCACGTGCCTGCCGCAATGTGTGAAATGGGGACACTTTCCTGCCGCAATGTGTAAAATGGGGACACTTTCCTGCCGCAATGTGTAAAATGGGGACACTTGCCTGCCGCAATGTGTAAAATGGGGACACTTGCCTGTTGTACTGTGTAAAATGGGGGCACGTGCCTGCCACAATGTGTAAAATGGGGACACTTGACTGTTGTACTGTGTAAAATGGGGGCACGTGCCTGCCGCAATGTGTAAAATGGGGACACTTTCCTGCCGCAATGTGTAAAATGGGGACACTTGCCTGCTGTACTGTGTAAAATGGGGGCACGTGCCTGCCGCAATGTGTAAAATGGGGACACTTGACTGTTGTACTGTGTAAAATGGGGGCACGTGCCTGCCGCAATGTGTAAAATGGGGACACTTTCCTGCCGCAATGTGTAAAATAGGGACACTTTCCTGCCGCAATGTGTAAAATGGGGACACTTGCCTGTTGTACTGTGTAAAATGGGGGCACGTGCCAGCCGCAATGTGTAAAATGGGGACACTTTCCTGCCGCAATGTGTAAAATGGGAACACTTTCCTGCCGCAATGTGTAAAATGGGGACACTTGCCTGCCATACTGTGTAAAATGGGGGCACGTGCCTGCCGCAATGTGTAAAATGGGGACACTTGCCTGTTGTACTGTGTAAAATGGGGGCACGTGCCTGCCGCAATGTGTAAAATGGGGACACTTGCCTGTTGTACTGTGTAAAATGGGGGCAGGTGCCTGCCGCAATGTGTAAAATGGGGACACTTGCCTGCCATGCTGTGTAAAATGGGGACACTTGCCTGCCGTAATGTGTAAAATGGGGACACTTGCCTGTTGTACTGTGTAAAATGGGGGCACGTGCCTGCCGCAATGTGTAAAATGGGGACACTTGCCTGTTGTACTGTGTAAAATGGGGGCACGTGCCTACCGCAATGTGTAAAATGGGGACACTTGCCTGTTGTACTGTGTAAAATGGGGGCACGTGCCTGCCGCAATGTGTAAAATGGGGACACTTGCCTGCCATGCTGTGTAAAATGGGGACACTTGCCTGCCGTAATGTGTAAAATGGGGACACTTGCCTGACGGAATGTGTAAAATGGGGGCACGTGCCTGCCGCAATGTGTAAAATGGGGTCACTTGCCTGCCATGCTGTGTAAAATGGGGGCACGTGCCTGCCAAATGTGTAAAATGGGGGCACTTTCCTGCCGCAATGTGTAAAATGGGGACACTTTCCTGCCGCAATGTGTAAAATGGGGACACTTGCCTGCCGTACTGTGTAAAATGGGGGCACGTGCCTGCCGCAATGTGTAAAATGGGGACACTTGCCTGTTGTACTGTGTAAAATGGGGGCACGTGCCTGCCGCAATGTGTAAAATGGGGACACTTGCCTGTTGCACTGTGTAAAATGGGGGCACGTGCCTGCCGCAATGTGTAAAATGGGGACACTTGCCTGCTGTACTGTGTAAAATGGGGGCACGTGCCTGCCGCAATGTGTAAAATGGGGACACTTGACTGTTGTACTGTGTAAAATGGGGGCACGTGCCTGCCGCAATGTGTAAAATGGGGACACTTGCCTGTTGTACTGTGTAAAATGGGGACACGTGCCTGCCGCAATGTGTAAAATGGGGACACTTTCCTGCCGCAATGTGTAAAATGGGGACACTTTCCTGCCGCAATGTGTAAAATGTGGACACTTGCCTGTTGTACTGTGTAAAATGGGGTCACTTGCCTGCCATGCTGTGTAAAATGGGGGCACGTGCCTGCCGCAATGTGTAAAATCGGGATACTTTCCTGCCGCAATGTGTAAAATGGGGACACTTGCCTGCCGTACTGTGTAAAATGGGGGCACGTGCCGGCCACAATGTGTAAAATGGGGACACTTGCCTGTTGTACTGTGTAAAATGGGGGCACGTGCCTGCCGCAATGTGTAAAATGGGGACACTTGCCTGCCATGCTGTGTAAAATGGGGACACTTGCCTGCCGTAATGTGTAAAATGGGGACACTTGCCTGACGGAATGTGTAAAATGGAGGCACGTGCCTGCCGCAATGTGTAAAATGGGGTCACTTGCCTGCCATGCTGTGTAAAATGGGGGCACGTGCCTGCCGCAATGTGTGAAATGGGGACACTTTCCTGCCGCAATGTGTAAAATGGGGACACTTTCCTGCCGCAATGTGTAAAATGGGGACACTTGCCTGCCGCAATGTGTAAAATGGGGACACTTGCCTGTTGTACTGTGTAAAATGGGGGCACGTGCCTGCCACAATGTGTAAAATGGGGACACTTGCCTGTTGTACTGTGTAAAATGGGGGCACGTGCCTGCCGCAATGTGTAAAATGGGGACACTTGCCTGTTGTACTGTGTAAAATGGGGGCACGTGCCTGCCGCAATGTGTAAAATGGGGACACTTGCCTGTTGTACTGTGTAAAATGGGGACACTTGCCTGTTGTACTGTGTAAAATGGGGGCACGTGCCTGCCGCAATGTGTAAAATGGGGACACTTGCCTGTTGTACTGTGTAAAATGGGGGCACGTGCCTGCCGCAATGTGTAAAATGGGGGCACGTGCCTGCCGCAATGTGTAAAATGGGGTCACTTGCCTGCCATGCTGTGTAAAATGGGGGCACGTGCCTGCCGCAATGTGTAAAATCGGGATACTTTCCTGCCGCAATGTGTAAAATGGGGACACTTGCCTGCCGTACTGTGTAAAATGGGGGCACGTGCCTGCCACAATGTGTAAAATGGGGACACTTGCCGGTTGTACTGTGTAAAATGGGGGCACGTGCCTGCCGCAATGTGTAAAATGGGGACACTTGCCTGCCATGCTGTGTAAAATGGGGACACTTGCCTGCCGTAATGTGTAAAATGGGGACACTTGCCTGACGGAATGTGTAAAATGGGGGCACGTGCCTGCCGCAATGTGTAAAATGGGGTCACTTGCCTGCCATGCTGTGTAAAATGGGGGCACGTGCCTGCCAAATGTGTAAAATGGGGGCACTTTCCTGCCGCAATGTGTAAAATGGGGACACTTTCCTGCCGCAATGTGTAAAATGGGGACACTTGCCTGCCGTACTGTGTAAAATGGGGGCACGTGCCTGCCGCAATGTGTAAAATGGGGACACTTGCCTGTTGTACCGTGTAAAATGGGGGCACGTGCCTGCCGCAATGTGTAAAATGGGGACACTTTCCTGCCGCAATGTGTAAAATGGGGACACTTTCCTGCCGCAATGTGTAAAATGGGGACACTTGCCTGCTGTACTGTGTAAAATGGGGGCACGTGCCTGCCGCAATGTGTAAAATGGGGACACTTGACTGTTGTACTGTGTAAAATGGGGGCACGTGCCTGCCGCAATGTGTAAAATGGGGACACTTTCCTGCCGCAATGTGTAAAATAGGGACACTTTCCTGCCGCAATGTGTAAAATGGGGACACTTGCCTGTTGTACTGTGTAAAATGGGGGCACGTGCCAGCCGCAATGTGTAAAATGGGGACACTTTCCTGCCGCAATGTGTAAAATGGGAACACTTTCCTGCCGCAATGTGTAAAATGGGGACACTTGCCTGCCATACTGTGTAAAATGGGGGCACGTGCCTGCCACAATGTGTAAAATGGGGACACTTGCCTGTTGTACTGTGTAAAATGGGGGCACGTGCCTGCCGCAATGTGTAAAATGGGGACACTTGCCTGTTGTACTGTGTAAAATGGGGGCAGGTGCCTGCCGCAATGTGTAAAATGGGGACACTTGCCTGCCATGCTGTGTAAAATGGGGACACTTGCCTGCCGTAATGTGTAAAATGGGGACACTTGCCTGTTGTACTGTGTAAAATGGGGGCACGTGCCTGCCGCAATGTGTAAAATGGGGACACTTGCCTGTTGTACTGTGTAAAATGGGGGCACGTGCCTACCGCAATGTGTAAAATGGGGACACTTGCCTGTTGTACTGTGTAAAATGGGGGCACGTGCCTGCCGCAATGTGTAAAATGGGGACACTTGCCTGCCATGCTGTGTAAAATGGGGACACTTGCCTGCCGTAATGTGTAAAATGGGGACACTTGCCTGACGGAATGTGTAAAATGGGGGCACGTGCCTGCCGCAATGTGTAAAATGGGGTCACTTGCCTGCCATGCTGTGTAAAATGGGGGCACGTGCCTGCCAAATGTGTAAAATGGGGGCACTTTCCTGCCGCAATGTGTAAAATGGGGACACTTTCCTGCCGCAATGTGTAAAATGGGGACACTTGCCTGCCGTACTGTGTAAAATGGGGGCACGTGCCTGCCGCAATGTGTAAAATGGGGACACTTGCCTGTTGTACTGTGTAAAATGGGGGCACGTGCCTGCCGCAATGTGTAAAATGGGGACACTTGCCTGTTGCACTGTGTAAAATGGGGGCACGTGCCTGCCGCAATGTGTAAAATGGGGACACTTGCCTGCTGTACTGTGTAAAATGGGGGCACGTGCCTGCCGCAATGTGTAAAATGGGGACACTTGACTGTTGTACTGTGTAAAATGGGGGCACGTGCCTGCCGCAATGTGTAAAATGGGGACACTTGCCTGTTGTACTGTGTAAAATGGGGACACGTGCCTGCCGCAATGTGTAAAATGGGGACACTTTCCTGCCGCAATGTGTAAAATGGGGACACTTTCCTGCCGCAATGTGTAAAATGGGGACATGCGCCTGCCGCAATGTGTAAAATGGGGACACTTGCCTGCCACGCTGTGTAAAATGGGGACACTTGCCTGCCGCAATGTGTAAAATGGGGGCACGTGCCTGCCGTACTGTGTAAAATGGGGGCACGTGCCTGCCGCAATGTGTAAAATGGGGACACTTGACTGTTGTACTGTGTAAAATGGGGGCACGTGCCTGCCGCAATGTGTAAAATGGGGACACTTGCCTGTTGTACTGTGTAAAATGGGGGCACGTGCCTGCCGCAATGTGTAAAATGGGGACACTTGCCTGTTGTACTGTGTAAAATGGGGGCACGTGCCTGCCGCAATGTGTAAAATGGGGACACTTTCCTGCCGCAATGTGTAAAATGGGGACACTTTCCTGCCGCAATGTGTAAAATGGGGACACTTGCCGGTTGTACTGTGTAAAATGGGGGCACGTGCCTGCCGCAATGTGTAAAATGGGGACACTTGCCTGTTGTACTGTGTAAAATGGGGGCACGTGCCTGCCGCAATGTGTAAAATGGGGACACTTTCCTGCCATGCTGTGTAAAATGGGGACACTTGCCTGCCGTAATGTGTAAAATGGGGACACTTGCCTGACGGAATGTGTAAAATGGGGGCACGTGCCTGCCGCAATGTGTAAAATGGGGACACTTTCCTGCTGCAATGTGTAAAATGGGGGCACGTGCCTGCCGCAATGTGTAAAATGGGGACACTTGCCTGTTGTACTGTGTAAAATGGGGGCACGTGCCTGCCGCAATGTGTAAAATGGGGACACTTTCCTGCCGCAATGTGTAAAATGGGGACACTTTCCTGCCGCAATGTGTAAAATGGGGACACTTTCCTGCCGCAATGTGTAAAATGGGGACACTTTCCTGCCGCAATGTGTAAAATGGGGACACTTTCCTGCCGCAATGTGTAAAATGGGGACACTTTCCTGTCGCAATGTGTAAAATGGGGGCACGTGCCTGCCGCAATGTGTAAAATGGGGACACTTGCCTACCGTGCTGTGTAAAATGGGGACACTTGCCTGCTGTAATGTGTAAAATGAGGACTTTTTTTTTTATCTTGTGGTGGCCGTGATGATGAGATCAGATGAGGCCACGCCTATCTTAACAAAGCCACGCCCATTTCGATGAGGTCACGCCCCCTTGCCGGGAGCGCGCGCGCATACTTTTCCTCTTTATATCTAATTTTTTGTTATGTGAATGGGGGTGGGGGCGCATTTTTAAATCTCGCACTGGGAGCCAAATTGGCTAGAAACGGCCCTGATTATAAAACGTTAACAAGCAGGGTTATTATATAATACCCAAAGTTGATAACAGCTAAAGTTGACAATAAGGAGAGACAACGTAATATGTGATGAGCTAAAAGAAGACGTCTGACAAAAAAAAAAAGTGAAAGCCAAAGACCAATCACAAACAGCTGCCTTACATAATGAGCACTTATAAACAATCCTAATTGAGGCATTCTCCTTTAAAGGCTGATATCTGTACATTTTTCAAAATTGGAGTGACGTGCTAAGAATAGTCATGAATATGTATTATCCTAGATAGTTTCAAGTGAGTTGAGATATGTTAGGCTTTTTTGGACTGAAACCTCAAAGGAACGTGTGTGCACGCTGTGACACAGTGGGGCTGGCTTGTATGCTTGTTTTTCTATGAATACTAGAAGTAAGCCTTTACTACTTCAACTCGTTGGTGCGGACAATCAGTTATTATCACCTTAATACATTAATGATGTATATCTATTTCTCTATCTATCTATATACAAACAGCAGACATAACCCTTTTTATATAAGAAAAATTATATACACATATATATATATATAGAGAGAGAGAGAGAGAGAAAGAGAGGGACACACACACACACACACACACACACACACACACACACAATGCCAGTAATACTACAAATGTGTTACCCTTGGCGACACACAGTACTTACAGATTTATCTGCTGGAGCATTCACCTCTGCAACTGCCTTTGCAGGAGCCATGGGTGCAGGATAAGGGATTTGGCAGGGGAGAGCTGGGCTTGGAAGAGGACACGAGAGGGGGGCATCGGAGAGGACAGGGGACTGGGCAGGAGAGGGGGTATGGGAGAGGATAAGTGGCAGGGCAGGAGAGGAGACAGAAGATTGGCGTTCGACTTTCTCTTCCCCCACCTCTCGATTCTCCTCCTTCTGGTCTCTTCCGTTTCCTATAAACACAATGTAATAAAACAAAAACAAAATTTTTTAACTTTTTAAAAAATTCTATGATAGACATCAATAAAAAGAAAAATAAATATAACAAAGATTTGACATGTTACAATACACGGATTGCTTGGTTGATTGAGTAATCTGCTTACTGATTGGCTGCCAGGAAACACATAACAATGGCTCTGCTTCTTTGTTCACCTGAGCATGAATATGTCCTGCTATAAAAAAAAAAATATCTCCACTTAGTGGTATGTTCTGAAGAATGGCAGAGCACGCACGAGCTTCAAGACAAGGAAATTCTGCAGAAAGTGCACCACCATCCACTCTTGGCAATAGCAATTCCAACAAAGGAGAAATAAATCTGGGACCAAGCAGCGAGCCCAATACAGCTCCCAACTAAGAAAAGACAGTCAACCAGAAGGAGTTGGAATTACTTTGCACATAGTATCGCAAGCACAGTCATTATGTGCTTGCGATGCCGACCTAGCACCTGTCGCATAGTGAGAATCGGGCTTAGTCCGAATCTCACTGTCTGTATGCACCTTAACACCTTGAGACATGCACTAACTTTTCATAAGATTTTGAATATATAGTCAAAATCTTACAGATTTATCTCACCGTGTGTACACACCTAGGTTCACAATAAATGTTTAATTTAATAAAAAAAAACAAAAACCTTTATTGGGACTCTCCCCACTGTCTATTCTGACTGGGAAGAAAAATCTGCAAATGACAATCGACCATTTGCTCCCAACAGACAATGGTCATTCAGACAAATTGGTTAAATCCGTTCAATTTAACAAATTTATACAACCAATCATTTTTGTCCGTTTTCAAGCGTTTGGGAGCAAATGGTTGGTTGTCATTTGCTCCCGGACATTACCAGAGTTTTGTTCCCACCAGCCAGACTGGATAAATCTCTAGGTGTGTACACAGCTTTAGGGACTTTCTTCTAAGTTGGGCTCAAAGCAACAAAGAGCAAGTAACCTTGTATCTGGAACAAACCATGTTGCAAAGCAAGGGGGGCAAATACATGTATTTTTTTTTTTACATGCAGAGTAAACACTGGCTGCTTTTGCAAATAGCCCACAAACTGGGCAGCTCAGAATCAGGCCCAAAATGCGTAAGAGACACTGGCATGCCACGAGAATTGGTGTTGGTCCAACAGCTGCCTCGTTAAGAGTATACACTCCTGAAAATCAGGGGCATATCGGTGTGGCATATATAGATTCAGAATGGCCAATACAATCCCTTGCAGAAGATGGCTCAGGTGAAAGCCAAACAATACAAGCTAATGAATGCATCCACTCACACAGCTATGTGTTACTGTGACAGACCCAGAGTCTTAGCTAGGGGTGTGTGACCTGTGCTTGCTTCGGCCTAGCAGCGTTACTGGAACAGCAAATTGCAGCCAGTATCACTACTGCAGTGTCGCCCGTAGCTGCAGTTCAAGGGCTCTGAGCAACCTGTATCAGCCCTGCCCACCTTTACATATGCATCGCTGCGACCCCCACTCCAAATCAGCCTGGAACCATGCTTCTGGTATATATGCGTCGACACGCTTTTGCCACACCTCCTGTCTGACGTAAATTGACCCCCCTCTGATCGTCAACCTCAACCAAATCCTGCACAGTAGCTTGGCAGAAGGCGGAACTTGAAGACGCTGGGCTCACCCCGGACAAGCGGAGAACGGGACTGCTTTAATGCATCAACAGTGTTGCAAGATGGAAAGGCAATCGTCATCTTGAAGGCAAATATGTTTATTTGCTCAAAGTTCTAAAAAGAACTGTTCCCTGTTGCCAGGGGAAACAGCATACAAAAGATGTTACAGCAGTTTAATCTCCCTTGATGTCACACAAAAAATAAGATTTTAAACCTACCGGTAAATCTTTTTCTCCTAGTCCGTAGAGGATGCTGGGGACTCCGTAAGGACTATGGGGAATAGACGGGCTCCGCAGGAGACATGGGCACTAAAAAGAACTTTAGATATGGGTGTGCACTGGCCCCTCCCTCTATGCCCCTCCTCCAGACCTCAGTTAGAGAAACTGTGCCCAGAGGAGACGGACAGTACGAGGAAAGGATTTTTGTTAATCTAAGGGCGAGATTCATACTAGCCCACACCATCCACACCGTATAACCTGGACATACGAACCAGTCAACAGTATGAAACAAAACAGTATCAGCCAGAGACTGATCAAAACTGTAACATAACCCTTATGTAAGCAAAGCTATATACAAGTCATGCAGAATGTAGTCCGCACTGGGACGGGCGCCCAGCATCCTCTACGGACTAGGAGAAAAAGATTTACCGGTAGGTTTAAAATCTTATTTTCTCTTACGTCCTAGAGGATGCTGGGGACTCCGTAAGGACCATGGGGATTATACCAAAGCTCCAAAAGGGGCGGGAGAGTGCGGATGACTCTGCAGCACCGATTGAGCAAACATGAGGTCCTCATCAGCCAGGGTATCAAACTTGTAGAACTTTGCAAAGGTGTTTGAACCCGACCAAGTCGCAGCTCGGCAAAGCTGTAATGCCGAGACCCCTCGGGCAGCCGCCCAAGAAGAGCCCACCTTCCTAGTGGAATGGCCCTTTACCAAATTTGGTACCGGCAATCCAGCCGTAGAATGAGCCTGCTGAATCGTGTTACAGATCCAGCGAGCAATAGTCTGCTTAGAAGCAGGAGCGCCAACCTTGTTGGCTGCATACAGGACAAACAGTGCCTCTGTTTTCCTCACCCTAGCCGTCCTGGCTACATAAATTTTCAATGCCCTGACCACATCAAGGGACTCGGAATCCTCCAAGTCCCGCGTAGCCACAGGCACCACAATAGGTTCGTTCATATGAAAAGATGAAACCACCTTGGGCAAAAATTGAGGACGAGTTCGCAACTCTGCTCTATCCACATGGAAAAACAGATAGGGGCTTTTGTGAGATAAAGCCGCCAATTCCGACACTCGCCCAGCTGATGCCAAGGCCAACAACATGACCACTTTCCAAGTGAGATACTTAAATTCCACCGTTTTAAGAGGTTCAAACCTGTGAGACTTAAGGAAACGTAACACCACGTTAAGGTCCCAGGGTGCCACTGGAGGCACAAAAGGAGGCTGGATATGCAGCACTCCCTTCACAAAAGTCTGTACTTCCGGAAGAGAAGCCAAGTCCTTCTGAAAGAAAATGGATAGGGCCGAAATCTGAACCTTAATGGAGCCTAATATTAGGCCCAAATTCACTCCAGTCTGTAGGAAGTGAAGGAAACGGCCCAGATGGAATTCCTCCGGAGGAGCATTCCTGGACTCACACCAAGAGACATACTTCCTCCAAATACGGTGATAATGTTTTGCTGTCACGTCCTTCATAGCCTTTATCAGAGTAGGAATAACTTCATCCGGAAAGCCCTTTTCCGCTAGGATCCGGCGTTCAACCGCCATGCCGTCAAACGCAGCCGCGGTAAGTCTTGGAATAGACAGGGCCCCTGTCGTAACAGGTCCTCTCTGAGAGGAAGAGGCCACGGATCTTCTGTGAGCATTTCCTGCAGATCCGGATACCAGGTCCTTCGAGGCCAATCTGGCACAATGAGAATTGTCTGTACTCCTCTTCGTCTTATGACTCTCAATATTTTGGACATGAGAGGAAGAGGAGGAAACACATAGACTGACTGGAACACCCACGGTGTCACCAGGGCGTCCACTGCTACCGCCTGAGGGTCCCTTGACCTGGCGCAATACCTCGGTAGCTTTTTGTTGAGGCGTGACGCCATCATGTCTATCTGAGGCAGTCCCCACTGACTTGCAATCTCTGCGAAGACTTCCTGATGAAGTCCCCACTCTCCTGGATGTAGATCGTGTCTGCTGAGGAAGTCTGCTTCCCAGTTGTCCACTCCCGGAATGAAGACTGCTGTCGGAGCGCTTACATGATTTTCCGCCCAGCGAAGAATCCTGGTGGCTTCTGCCATTGCCACCCTGGTCCTTGTTCCGCCTTGGCGGTTTACATGAGCCACTGCGGTGATGTTGTCTGACTGAATCAGAACCAGTAGGTCGCGAACGAAAGACTCCGCTTGATGAAGGCCGTTGTATATGGCCCTCAATTCCAGTACGTTGATGTGAAGACAAGCCTGCTGGCTTGACCAGAGACCCTGGAAGCTTCTCCCCTGTGTGACTGCTCCCCAACCTCGGAGGCTCGCATTCGTGGTTACCAGTACCCAGTCCTGAATGCCGAACCTGCGACCCTCCAGAAGGCGAGCACTCTGCAGCCACCACAGGAGAGATACCCTGGCCTTGGGGGACAGGGTGATCATCTGATGAATCTGTAGATGAGACCCGGATCACTTGTCCAGAAAGTCCCACTGAAATGTTCTCGCATGGAACCTGCCGAATGGAATGGCCTCGTAAGTCGCCACCATCTTTCCCAGAACTCGAGTGCAGTGATGCACCGACACCCTTTTTGGCTTCAATAGGTCCTTGTATAAAGTAGTTTTTTGTTATAATAGTGCGCTGTTAACAAACAATATTCTGCAGCAGAAGAACACACAAAGAGTAATCACCCAATACTAAAAAGGTACAGACAATGGAAAGATAGTGTGTTCAAGACCCGCGCACAACTGCTTGAGACATATATACCCTTCACCTTATTAAAACAAAGTCACAAAAATGTATACTGAGCTTGGTATAACAATCCGACTCCTTTTTCCCGGGTTGTTCACAAAGATAGGCTTGAAAGTTCGTTCAAATCCAAATAACAATAGCTCTGTAAAAATAAATGTGTTCCAGACCAGTGCTTGATAGCAGAGGTGGAGGAGCCACAAAAAGGGAAACGATAATAGTGCAGTGGTAAAAACAAAGCTGATGTTTTAATACAAATCGCACTTACAATATCAAATAGTTAAAATCACATAGAAAGGACCCAATGGCACACAGGAACACAGCACAGAAGCTCACGGACATCCACAGATGACTTCCAAGTGGTAACGACGGCCTCAATACCGGAATTTGAAGTCGTCAAGTCCTCGAGATGTTATGCAAAGTCCCCCAGTGTCCACAAGAATGGGTAGTCCACAACCACACTTAACGCGTTTCGGATCACCTAGGATCCTTCATCAGAAGTGTGGTAAGAGTCCAATAACAGTCCTTTTAAAGACCTCCTAATGACTATAATCACATACACATGCATGAATCAATCAACTTCCTGTTCTTCCGGCGGATATAACATCACCCTGAAGTACCATGTGCGTTCCAGCGCCGGTTTGTATATCAATATTCCCCTATACATAAAGCTCTCATCTATCATCCCTATAAGAGATGACATATCTATAGGGTCAACAACAAACCGGCGTTGACCCGCACCGCACGACGAGTGCCACTAGTAAGAGAAATAAAATTTCTAAAAGTTCGGGCGGATATGACGTAATCCGGAAGTCCGACATGCGTTCCAGCGCCGGTCTGCGTGTCATCGATCTCTTCCGTCTCAGGTAAATCAACTCTCCTTGCTTTTGAGGAAATGACCCGCTCGGACGATCATGCGCATTCCGGCGCTGGCTTGCGCTTCACGGATGCGTTCCACCAGTTAAAAGATGGTCTATAAGCAATAAAAAGGTTTATTTGTAGACATCAAACAAATAAAAAAACTCATCACCTTTAGTTCATAACACAAGGGAATACATATAAGAAAAGATGTGATCCAAACACCAAAAAAAGGCACAAACCCCCGTGATATCAGGATAGAAAGCAACCCAAATCAAAGTCACTATTCAGACCTTTGGGGATTAAAGTTTTTAACTGATAGATCCAGCGGGTTTCCGCCATAGCCAATCTTTTATCTATATGCCTAGTTCTAGATCTAGGAAGAATCAATTCAATTCCATAGAAGGTTTTTATATGACATTCATTTTTACCATGAAATTTTTTTAAATGTACTGGAACGGTGTGCGTATCAAGTCCTTTTCTAATATTGTATATGTGTTCGGCCAATCTTGTTTTTAGTGCCCTGGATGTTCGACCCACATACCTGAGTCCACAGGTACACTCGAACACATATACACCATTACGAGAGTTGCAGGTGATGAACTGGTTAATCGAATATGATTGTCCATCTACAGTAAATTCCTTAAATTTATTGGAGTTACTTTTCACCGTTCTGCATATTAAACAGCATCCACAACGGTGAAAGCCTTTTGTGCGTATACTTTGACGAGTATCAGTCTCCAAACTACTTTTAACAAGTTTATCCTTCAATGCCGGTGCTCGTCTGTAAATAAAGGATGGGTGTACAGGTAAATGATCAGAGATGACAGAATCTTGCAACAAAGCTTCCAATTAGATTTAAATATTTTTTCTATATCTTTAAAGCTATTGCTGTATTGGCTAATAAAAGCTTAAATTTGCACCATCATATCAACCCAATCCTTTTGATGTCTTTATTGACGTGCAGAAATTTATCAGAAAATTAACTGTTAAAAGATTCTTCTTAAATAAAGAGAAGGAAGTATCTGCAGATAATGTTGCTGTGGTGAGTGATACATCACAATTCAAACCTCCATCAACATTCTATCCTACCTTTTTTAAAGGAAGTCAGATAGAACGTTTTAACAAAATAGTTTGTAGTGAAATTGAAAAGGTGTTAGGTAAAACACCGGCATTGAAGGATAAACTTGTTAAAAGTAGTTTGGAGACTGATACTCGTCAAAGTATACGCACAAAAGGCTTTCACCGTTGTGGATGCTGTTTAATGTGCAGAACGGTGAAAAGTAACTCCAATAAATTTAAGGAATTTACTGTAGATGGACAATCATATTCGATTAACCAGTTCATCACCTGCAACTCTCGTAATGTTGTATATGTGTTCGAGTGTACCTGTGGACTCAGGTATGTGGGTCGAACATCCAGGGCACTAAAAACAAGATTGGCCGAACACATATACAATATTAGAAAAGGACTTGATACGCACACCGTTCCAGTACATTTAAAAAAAATTCATGGTAAAAATGAATGTCATATAAAAACATTCTATGGAATTGAATTGATTCTTCCTAGATCTAGAACTAGGGATATAGATAAAAGATTGGCTATGGCGGAAACCCGCTGGATCTATCAGTTAAAAACTTTAATCCCCAAAGGTCTGAATAGTGACTTTGATTTGGGTTGCTTTCTATCCTGATATCACGGGGGTTTGTGCCTTTTTTTGGTGTTTGGATCACATCTTTTCTTATATGTATTCCCTTGTGTTATGAACTAAAGGTGATGAGTTTTTTTATTTGTTTGATGCCTACAAATAAATCTTTTTATTGCTTATAGACCATCTTTTAACTGGTGGAACGCATCCGTGAAGCGCAAGCCAGCGCCGGAATGCGCATGATCGTCCGAGCGGGTCATTTCCTCAAAAGCAAGGAGAGTTGATTTACCTGAGACGGAAGAGATCGATGACACGCAGACCGGCGCTGGAACGCATGTCGGACTTCCGGATTACGTCATATCCGCCCGGACTTTTAGAAATGTTATTTCTCTTACTAGTGGCACTCGTCGTGCGGTGCGGGTCAACGCCGGTTTGTTGTTGACCCTACAGATATGTCATCTCTTATAGGGATGATAGATGAGCGCTTTATGTATAGGGGAATATTGATATACAAACCGGCGCTGGAACGCACATGGTACTTCAGGGTGATGTTATATCCGCCGGAAGAACAGGAAGTTGATTGATTCATGCATGTGTATGTGATTATAGTCATTAGGAGGTTTTTAAAAGGACTGTTATTGGACTCTTACCACACTTCTGATGAAGGATCCTATGTGATCCGAAACGCGTTAAGTGTGGTTGTGGACTACCCATTCTTGTGGACACTGGGGGACGTTGCATAACATCTTGAGGACTTGACGACTTCAAATTCCGGTATTGAGGCCGTCGTTACCACTTGGAAGTCATCTGTGGATGTCCGTGAGCTTCTGTGCTGTGTTCCTGTGTGCCATTGGGTCCTTTCTATGTGATTTTAACTATTTGATATTGTAAGTGCGATTTGTATTAAAACATCAGCTTTGTTTTTACCACTGCACTATTATCGTTTCCCTTTTTGTGGCTCCTCCACCTCTGCTATCAAGCACTGGTCTGGAACACATTTATTTTTACAGAGCTATTGTTATTTGGATTTGAACGAACTTTCAAGCCTATCTTTGTGAACAACCCGGGAAAAAGGAGTCGGATTGTTATACCAAGCTCAGTATACATTTTTGTGACTTTGTTTTAATAAGGTGAAGGGTATATATGTCTCAAGCAGTTGTGCGCGGGTCTTGAACACACTATCTTTCTATTCAATAGGTCCTTGACCAAAGACACGAGTTCTTGGGCCTTTTCCGTCGGAAGATAAACCCTTTTCTGGTCTGTATCCAGAACCATGCCTAAGAAAGGCAAACGAGTCGTTGGAACCAACTGTGACTTCGGGATATTGAGAATGCAGCCGTGCTGTTGCAACACCCTCAGGGAGAGTGATACGCTGTTCAGCAACTGTTCTCTCGATCTCGCTTTTATTAGGAGATCGTCCAAGTACAGGATAATTGTGACACCCTGCTTGCGCAAGAGCACCATCATTTCCGCCATTACCTTTGTGAAAATTCTTGGGGCCGTGAAAAGCCCAAATGGCAACGTCTGAAATTGGTAATGACAATCTTGTACTGCAAACCTCAGGAACGCTTGATGAGGCGGATAAATGGGGACATGAAGGTATGCATCCTTTATGTCCAGGGACACCATATTATACCCCCTTTCCAGGCTGGCTTTGACCGCTCTGAGCGACTCCATCTTGAACTTGAACCTTTTTAAGTAAAGGTTTAAGGATTTTAAATTAAAAATGGGCCTGACCGAACCGTCCGGTTTCGGGACTACAAACAGGGTTGAGTAATACCCCATCCCCTGCTGCAGCAGGGGGACTTTGACCACCACTTGCTGAAGACACAAGTTTTGAATTGCATTTAACACTATCTCCCTCTCTAGGGGAGAAGTCGGTAGGGCCGATTTGAAAAACCGGCGAGGAGGCACCTCTTCGAATTCTAGCTTGTAACCCTGGGAAACAATTTCTACTGCCCAGGGATCCACCTGTGAGTGAACCCAGACGTGGCTGAAAAGTCGAAGACGTGCCCCCACTGGTGCGGACTCCCTCAGTGGAGCCCCAGCGTCATGCGGTGGATTTTGTAGAGGCCGGGGAGGACTTCTGCTCCTGGGAACTAGCTGTGGTTGGCAGCTTTTTCCCTTTTCCCTTACCTCTGGCAAGAAAGGAAGATCCCTGCACTCTCTTGGGTTTATGCGACCGAAAGGACTGCATTTGATAATGTGGTGTTTTCTTAGGCTGTGAGGAAACATAAGGCAAAAAAGCTGATTTACCTGCCGTAGCTGTGGAAACTAGGTCCGAGAGACCTTCCCCAAACAATTCCTCACCCTTGTAAGGTAAAACCTCCATATGCCTCTTCGAGTCGGCATCGCCCGTCCACTGTCGGGTCCATAAGGCTCGTCTAGCCGAAATCGCCATAGCGTTGGCTCTGGAACTCAGTAGGCCAATGTCTCTCTGAGCATCTCTCATATACAGGACAGCATCTTTAATATGATCCTGGGTCAATAAAATGGTTTCCTTATCCAGCGTATCTATATCAGCAGATAAGGTATCTGTCCACGCTGCTACAGCGCTGCAAACCCACGCTGACGCTATTGCCAGTCTGAGTAAGGTACCAGTATGTGTGTAAATAGACTTCAAGGTAGTCTCCTGCCTGCGATCAGCAGGATCCTTGAGGGTTGCCGTATCTTGAGATGGCAGCGCTACCTTTTTGGATAAGCGAGTCAACGCTTTATCCACCCTCGGGGAGGATTCCCATCGTATCCTGTCCTTAGTCGGCAATGGATACACCATAAGAATCCTTTTGGGAATCTGCAGCTTTTTGTCTGGAGATTCCCAAGCCTTTTCAAATAATTTGTTCAGCTCGTGAGATTGGGGAAAAGTTACCTCAGGTTTCTTTTCCTTATACATGCGCACCCTCGTGTCAGGGACAGAGGGGTCATCTGTGATATGCAACACCTCTTTTATTGCAATGATCATATAATGAATACTTTTAGCCAATTTTGGCTGCAACTTTGCATCATCGTAGTCGACACTTGAGTCAGAATCCGTGTCGGTATCAGTGTCTACTATTTGGGATAGTGGGCGCTTTTGAGACCCAGAAGGTCCCTGCGACATAGTGAAAGGCAGGGTTTGACTCCCTGTACACTCCCTGGACTCAGCTTTGTCCAACCTTTTGTGTAATAAATTCACATTTGCATTTCTCTGACGTCCTAAGTGGATGCTGGGGACTCCGTCAGGACCATGGGGATTAGCGGCTCCGCAGGAGACAGGGCACAAAAGTAAAAGCTTTAGGATCAGGTGGTGTGCACTGGCTCCTCCCCCTATGACCCTCCTCCAAGCCTCAGTTAGATTTTTGTGCCCGGCCGAGAAGGGTGCAATCTAGGTGGCTCTCCTAAAGAGCTGCTTAGAGTAAAAGTTTGTTAGGTTTTTTATTTTCAGTGAGTCCTGCTGGCAACAGGCTCACTGCTACGAGGGACTTAGGGGAGAGAAGTGAACTCACCTGCGTGCAGGATGGATTGGCTTCTTAGGCTACTGGACACCATTAGCTCCAGAGGGAGTCGGAACACAGGTCTCACCCTGGGGTTCGTCCCGGAGCCGCGCCGCCGACCCCCCTTGCAGATGCCGAAAAGTGAAGGTCCAGAAACGGCGGCTGAAGACTCTTCAGTCTTCATAAGGTAGCGCACAGCACTGCAGCTGTGCGCCATTGTTGTCAGCACACTTCATAGCAGCGGTCACTGAGGGTGCAGGGCGCTGGGGGGGGCGCCCTGGGCAGCAATGATAGTACCTTATTCTGGCTAAAAATACATCACATATAGCCCCTGGGGGCTATATGGATGTATTTAACCCCTGCCAGGTCTCAGAAAAACGGGAGAAGAAGCCCGCCGAAAAGGGGGCGGGGCCTATTCTCCTCAGCACACAGCGCCATTTTCCCTCACAGAAATGCTGGTGGGAAGGCTCCCAGGCTCTCCCCTGCACTGCACTACAGAAACAGGGTTAAAACAGAGAGGGGGGGCACTTATTTGGCGATATGTATATATATATTAAAATGCTATAAGGGAAAAACACTTATATAAAGGTTGTCCCTGTATAATTATAGCGTTTTTGGTGTGTGCTGGCAAACTCTCCCTCTGTCTCCCCAAAGGGCTAGTGGGGTCCTGTCCTCTATCAGAGCATTCCCTGTGTGTGTGCTGTGTGTCGGTACGTGTGTGTCGACATGTATGAGGACGATGTTGGTGAGGAGGCGGAGCAATTGCCTGAAATGGTGATGTCACTCTCTAGGGAGTCGACACCGGAATGGATGGCTTATTTAAGGAATTACGTGATAATGTCAACACGCTGCAAGGTCGGTTGACGACATGAGACGGCCGGCAAACAAATTAGTACCTGTCCAGGCGTCTCAAACACCGTCAGGGGCTGTAAAACGCTCATTTACCTCAGTCGGTCGACACAGACACAGACACGGACACTGACTCCAGTGTCGACGGTGAAGAAACAAACGTATTTTCCTTTAGGGCCACACGTTACATGTTAAGGGCAATGAAGGAGGTGTTACATATTTCTGATACTACAAGTACCACAAGAAGGGTATTATGTGGGGTGTGAAAAAACTACCTGCTGTTTTTCCTGAATCAGATAAATTAAATGAAGTGTGTGATGATGCGTGGGTTTCCCCCGATAGAAAATTATTGGCGGTATACCCTTTCCCGCCAGAAGTTAGGGCGCGTTGTGAAACACCCTTTAGGGTGGATAAGGCGCTCACACGCTTATCAAAACAAGTGGCGGTACCGTCTCCAGATAGGGCCGCCCTCAAGGAGCCAGCTGAGAGGCTGGAAAATATCCTAAAAAGGTATATACACACATACTGGTGTTATACTGCGACCAGCGATCGCCTCAGCCTGGATGTGCAGCGCTGGGGTGGCTTGGTCGGATTCCCTGACTGAAAATATTGATACCCTTGACAGGGACAGTATTTTATTGACTATAGAGCATTTAAAGGATGCATTTCTATATATGCGAGATGCACAGAGGGATATTTGCACTCTGGCATCAAGAGTAAGTGCGATGTCCATATCTGCCAGAAGATGTTTATGGACACGACAGTGGTCAGGTGATGCAGATTCCAAACGGCACATGGAAGTATTGCCGTATAAAGGGGAGGAGTTATTTGGGGTCGGTCCATCGGACCTGGTGGCCTCGGCAACAGCTGGAAAATCCACCTTTTTTACCCCAAATCACATCTCAGCAGAAAAAGACACCGTCTTTTCAGCCTCAGTCCTTTCGTCCCCATAAGGGCAAGCGGGCTAAAGGCCAGTCATATCTGCCCAGGGATAGAGGAAAGGGAAGAAGACTGCAGCAGGCAGCCCATTCCCAGGAACAGAAGCCCTCCACAGCTTCTGCCAAGTCCTCAGCATGACGCTGGGGCCGTACAAGCGGACTCAAGTGCGGTGGGGGGTCGTCTCAAGAGTTTCAGCGCGTAGTGGGCTCACTCGCAAGTGGACCCCTGGATCCTACAAGTAGTATCCCAGGGGTACAGACTGGAGATTCGAGACGTCTCCCCCTCGCAGGCTCCTGATGTCTGCATTACCAACGTCTTCCTCCGACAGGGAGGCAGTATTGGAAACAATTCACAAGCTGTATTCCCAGCAGGTGATAATCAAAGTACCCCTCCTACAACAAGGAAAGGGGTATTATTCCACACTATATTGTGGTACTGAAGCCAGACGGCTCGGTAAGACCTATTCTAAATGGGAAATCTTTGAACACTTACATACAAAAGTTCAAATCAAGATGGAGTCACTCAGAGCAGTGATAGCGAACCAGGAAGAAGGGGACTATATGGTGTCCCTGGACATCAAGGATGCTTACCTCCATGTCCCAAATTGCCCTTCTCACCAAGGGTACCTCAGGTTCGTGGTACGGAACTGTCACTATCAGTTTCAGACGCTGCCGTTTGGATTGTCCACGGCACCCCGGGTCTTTACCAAAGTAATGGCCGAAATGATGATTCTTCTTCAAAGAAAAGGCGTCTTAATTATCCCTTACTTGGACGATCTCCTGATAAGGGCAAGGTCCAGAGAACAGTTGGAAGTCGGAGTAGCACTATCTCAAGTAGTTCTACGACAGCACGGGTGGATTCTAAATATCCAAAATCGCAGCCGTTTCCGACGACACGTCTGCTGTTCCTAGGGATGGTTCTGGACACAGTCCAGAAAAAGGTGTTTCTCCCGGAGGAGAAAGCCAGGGAGTTATCCGAGCTAGTCAGGAACCTCCTAAAACCAGGAAAAGTGTCAGTGCATCATTGCACAAGAGTCCTGGGAAAAATGGTGGCTTATTACGAAGCGATTCCATTCGGCAGATTCCACGCAAGAACTTTTCAGTGGGATCTGCTGGACAAATGGTCCGGATCGCATTTTCAGATGCATCAGCGGATAACCCTATCTCCAAGGACAAGGGTGTCTCTCCTGTGGTGGTTACAGAGTGCTCATCTTCTAGAGGGCCGCAGATTCGGCATTCAGGATTGGATGCTGGTGACCACGGAGGCCAGCCTGAGAGGCTGGGGAGCAGTCACACAGGGAAAAAAATTCCAGGGAGTGTGATCAAGTCTGGAGATTTTTCTCCACATAAATATACTGGAGCTAAGGGCAATTTACAATGCTCTAAGCTTAGCAAGACCTCTGCTTCAAGGTCAGCCGGTATTGATCCAGTGGGACAACATCACGGCAGTCGCCCACGTAAACAGACAGGGCGGCACAAGAAGCAGGAGGGCAATGGTAGAAACTGCAAGGATTTTTCGCTGGGCGGAAAATCATGTGATAGCACTGTCAGCAGTGTTCATTCCGGGAGTGGACAACTGGGAAGCAGACTTCCTCAGCAGGCACAACCTCCACCCGGGAGAGTGGGGACTTCATCGGGAAGTCTTCCACATGATTGTGAACCGTTGGAAAAGACCAAAGGTGGACATGATGGCGTCCCGCCTAAACAAAAAACTGGACAAGTATTGCGCCAGGTCAAAAGACCCTCAGGCAATAGCTGTGGACGTTTCTGGTAACACCGTGGGTGTACCAGTCGGTGTATGTCTTCCCTCCTCTGCTTCTCATACCCAAGGTATTGAGAATTATAAGACGTAGAGGAGTAAGAACTATACTCGTGGCTCCGGATTGGCCAAGAAGGACTTGGTACCCGGAACTTCAAGAGATGCTCACAGAGGACTCATGGCCTCTGCCGCTAAGAAGGGACTTGCTTCAGCAAGTACCATGTCTGTTCCAAGACTTACCGCGGCTGCGTTTGACGGCATGGCGGTTGAACGCCGGATCCTAAGGGAAAAATGCATTCCGGAAGAGGTCATTCCTACCCTGGTCAAAGCCAGGAAGGAGGTGACCGCACAACATTATCACCACATGTGGCGAAAATATGTTGCGTGGTGTGAGGCCAGGAAGGCCCCATGAAGAAATTTCAACTCGGTCGTTTCCTGCATTTCCTGCAAACAGGAGTGTCTATGGGCCTCAAATTGGGGTCCATTAAGGTTCAAATTTCGGCCCTGTCGATTTTCTTCCAGAAAGAATTGGCTTCAGTTCCTGAAGTCCAGAAGTTTGTCAAGGGAGTACTGCATATACAACCCCCTTTTGTGCCTCCAGTGGCACTGTGGGATCTCAACGTAGTTCTGGGATTCCTAAAATCACATTGGTTTAAACAAATCTGTGGATTTGAAATATCTCACAGGGAAAGTGACCATGCTGTTGGCCCTGGCCTCGGCCAGGCGAGTGTCAGAATTGGCGGCGTTTGTCTCAAAAAAGCCCATATCTGATTGTCCATTCGGACAGGGCAGAGCTGCGGACTCATCCCCAGTTTCTCCCTAAGGTGGTGTCAGTGTTTCACCCGAACCAGCTTATTGTGGTACCTGCGGCTACTAGGGACTTGGAGGACTCCAAGTTGCTAGATGTTGTCAGGGCCCTGAAAATATAGGTTTCCAGGACGGCTGGAGTCAGGAAAACTGACTTGCTGTTATCCTGTATGCACCCAACAAACTGGGTGCTCTTGCTTCTAAGCAGACGATTGCTAGTTGGATGTGTAGTACAATTCAGCTTGCACATTCTGTGGCAGGCCTGCCACAGCCAAAATATGTAAATGCCCATTCCACAAGGAAGGTGGGCTCATCTTGGGCGGCTGCCCGAGGGGTCTTGGCTTTACAACTTTGCCGAGCTGATACTTGGTCAGGGGCACACCCTGACTGAGGAGGACCTGGAGTTCTCTCATTCGGTGCTGCAGAGTCATCCGCACTCTCCCACCCGTTTGGGAGCTTTGGTATAATCCCCATGGTCCTGACGGAGTCCCCAGCATCCACTTAGGACGTCAGAGAAAATAAGAATTTACTTACAGATAATTCTATTTCTCGTAGTCCGTAGTGGATGCTGGGCGCCCATCCCAAGTGCGGATTGTCTGCAATACTTGTACATAGTTATTGTTACAAAATTCGGGTTATTATTGTTGTGAGCCATCTTTTCAGATGCTCCGCTGTTATCATGCTGTTAACTGGGTTCAGATCACAGGTTGTACAGTGTGATTGGTGTGGCTGGTATGAGTCTTACCCGGGATTCAAAATCCTTCCTTATTGTGTACGCTCGTCCGGGCACAGTATCCTAACTGAGGCTTGGAGGAGGGTCATAGGGGGAGGAGCCAGTGCACACCACCTGATCCTAAAGCTTTTACTTTTGTGCCCTGTCTCCTGCGGAGCCGCTAATCCCCATGGTCCTGACGGAGTCCCCAGCATCCACTACGGACTACGAGAAATAGAATTATCGGTAAGTAAATTCTTATTTTAAAACATTCCACATACCCAGCCAGTCAGGTGTCGGCGTTGCAGACGGAGACACCACACACATTTGCTCCACCTCCTCCCTAGAAGAGCCTTCCGCTTCAGACATGTCGACACACGCGTATCGACATACCAAACACACACACACACACACACACACACACACACACACACACACACACACACGGAATTCTGTATCTGGAGACAGTTCCCCCACAATGCCCTTTGGAGAGACAGAGAGAGAGTATGCCAGCACACACCCAGCGCCAATGACCCAGGGAAAAAAATTACCCAGATAGTGCTTTTAATATAACACTGCGCCAAATGATGTGCCCCCCCCCCCCTTCTTTCAAACCCTCTGTCACCGTGTTCAGCAGGGGAGAGTCCGGGGAGCCAGCTTCTCAGCGGTGTGCTGTGGAGAAAATGGCGCTGGTGAGTGCTGAGGAACAAGCTCCGCCCCCTCAGCGGCGGGCTTCGGTCCCGCTCGATTTATTTTAAAAAACTGGCGGGGATTCTCTTATATATACTGTAGAGCCCATATATGCCCTGATTTTGCCAGATCAGAGGTTTAATTGCTGCCCAGGGTGCCCCCCCTGCGCCCTGCACCCTTACAGTGCCTGCCGTGTGTGTGTTGTGCGGGAGCAATGGCGCGCTACCTCAGTGAAGATCCGAAGTCTTCTGCAGCCACTGAAGTCTTCTTTCTTCTCATACTCACCCGGCTTCTATCTTCCGGCTCTGTGAGGAGGACGGTGGCGCGGCTCCGGGACGAACAGCTAGGAGAGACCTGCGTTCCGACTCCCTCTGGAGCTAATGGTGTCCAGTAGCCTAAGAAGCAGAGCCTAGCAGTTAAGTAGGTCTGCTTATCTCCCCTCAGTCCCTCGATACAGGGAGTCTGTTGCCAGCAGGCTCCCTGAAAATAAAAAACCTAACAAAATTACTTTCTTTCAGGAAACTCAGGAGAGCTCCCTGTAATGCACCCAGTCTCCTCTGGGCACAGTATCAAACTGAGGTCTGGAGGAGGGGCATAGAGGGAGGGGCCAGTGCACACCCATATCTAAAGTTCTTTTTAGTGCCCATGTCTCCTGCGGAGCCGTCTATTCCCCATGGTCCTTACGGAGTCCCCAGCATCCTCTAGGATGTAAGAGAAAATATGTACATTTGAAGCACGCAGGCCTCCTTTTTTCTATCTCAAACCACCATAGGGTGTGGTTCCACCCTGAGTCTTTTTAACCAATCAGACTATCTCACAAAATACAAATTACAATTCAAAATAGTTAATAAGTGGATAAAGCAATTTTCTGCTCCTTTTCATATATGAACCAAACCAGTGTGCTTTCCCAAGCCAAATCTGATTAACATGTTCCTGTCTCTTTCACAAATGTAAGTAACTTGAATTTCAATTGCATTCATCATCTCACACATTCAGACTGAAAGCAGTTTGGCCCAATCATAGGGGGTCATTCCGAGTTGTTCGCTCGTTGCCGATTTTCGCTATACTGCGATTAGTCGCTTACTGCGCATGCGCAAGGTTTGCAGAGCGCATGCGCTTAGTTATTTTACACAAAAGTTAGGTATTCTACTCATGGCATAATGAAGCTTTTTCATCGTTCTGGTGATCGTAATGTGATTGACAGGAAGTGGGTGTTTCTGAGCGGAAACTGGCCTCTTTCTGGGAGTGTGCGAAAAAACGCTACCGTTTCTGGGAAAAACGCGGGAGTGGCTGGAGAAACGGGGGAGTGTCTGGGCGAACGCTGGGTGTGTTTGTGACGTCAAACCAGGAACGAAACTGACTGAACTGATCGCAATGTAGGAGTAAGTCTGGAGCTACTCAGAAACTGCTAAGAAATTTCTATTCGCAATTCTGCTAATCTTTCGTTCGCAATTCTGCTATGCTAAGATCATAGGCGTGCGCAGCACATTTTATTAGGGGGTGCACCATCGGAGGAGTGTGTCTAGCACCACCTTTTGGGCATGTCTAGCACCATCTATTGACGGTCATCGCAATATAAAAAATCCACCCTTGTACCAATCCTAATAAAGCAGATACAATGGCCCTCATTCCGAGTTGTTCGCTCGCAAGCTGCTTTTAGCAGCATTGCACACGCTAAGCCGCCGCCCACTGGGAGTGTATCTTAGCTTAGCAGAATTGCGAACGAAAGATTCTCAAAATTGCGAATAGAAATTTCTTAGCAGTTTCTGAGTAGCTCGACACTTACTCTGCCACTGCGATCAGTTCAGTCAGTTTCGTTCCTGGTTTGACGTCACAAACACACCCAGCATTCGCCCAGACACTCCCCCATTTCTCCAGCCACTCCCGCGTTTTTCCCAGAAACGGCAGCGTTTTTTCACACACCCCCATAAAACGGTCAGTTTCCGCCCAGAAACACCCACTTCCTGTCAATCACACTCCGATCACCAGAACGAAGAAAAAACCTTGTAATGCCGTGAGTAAAATACCAAACTTCTTAGCAAATTTACTTGACGCAGCCGCAGTGCGAACATTGCGTATGCGCAGTAAGCGGAAAATCGCACCGATGCGAAGAAAAATAACGAGCGAACAACTCGGAATGAGGGCCATTGTCAGATGTTGTGGTGTGCACCAAACAAACACCCCTGATGGCACTCACTGTAATTACACTGCTCCTCCTCAGCCTGGTCTGGCTCCCCCTCTCTTTCCCCTGCAAGCTCCAGCAGCTTACTTACAAGTTAGTAACTCACTGACACTGACAGTCGCAGACTGGTACTGCTGCTGCTGCTGGAAAACCGAGTGACGTGTCAATGCTGCTGCCGACCGCCTGCCAGTATTTAATTTGTCTTCCGAAGAGGAATGCTGGCTGCATGATGATCCTCATCAGTGGCTGGCGTTGTCATAGCATAGAAGGAGAGAGGTGGGCATGTGGCGGGTGGGCGTGCGAGCAGCATGACGTAATCACATCACATCACGCTGTTTTTGTACATGGAGGTGGAGCCGGGAGTTTGAAAGCCGATGGCAGTGGCACCCTTGATTAACCCAGGCGTCCGTTCAGTAATGCAGTCCTGACAGGGTGCAGTGCAGAGGGGACAGTAATCAGCCTGCTCGGCTGCATCAGGCATGTGAGATCGGGGAGCCGGACATTAGGGGGTGCCTGTGCGCACCAGGCAGCCCCCCTGCGCACACCTATGGCTAAGATACACTCCCAGAGGGCGGCGGCTTAGCGTGTGCAATGCTGCTAAAAGCAGCTAGCGAGCGAACAACTCGGAATGAGGGCCATAATCCCAACACCTTTTTAGGAACAACATGAAACTCTGAAACCCCACAATACGGTCTCTTCACCTGGGGGTATATTTACTAAGGTCCCAATTTTGGCTGAGTTTTTTTTAATTTTCAAAGAGTCATCTCGGAAATTTACTAAACACAAATCTCGGCAGTGATGAGGGCATTCGTATTTGTTTTAACGGCAGAGTTCACAAATACAAATGAATACACCATCGGTCAAACACGCCTGTTATTTTATAGAACTCGTAATTTACTAAGAATTCATATTCACAATCACTGCTGGCAATAGCCAAACACTGCCGGTAAATGTTCTAATTCGTAAAAAAAAGCAGTTTTTAATTAGACCTGCTTGTTGGATGCGTATTCTGAGAGGCATACACGGATCAGTGAGATCCGTGCATGCTTATCTGTGGGAAGGGGTGTGAAAGTGTTAAAAATAAAAAAATAAATTGCGTGGGGTCCCCCCTCCTAAGCATAACCAGCCTCGGGCTCTTTGAGCCGGTCCTGGTTGTAAAAATACAGGGGGAAAATTGTGTAGGGTCCCCCTATATTTAAACAACCAGCACCGGGCTCTACGTCCGGTCCTGGTTCAAAAAATACGGGGGACAAAAGACGTATTTTTCAAACCAGCACCGGGCTCCACTAGCCAGAGAGATAATGCCACAGCCAGGGTACACTTTTATACTGGTCCCTGTGGCCGTGACATTACCCCCCCCCCCCCCAACTAGTCCTTCCTGGCCGGGGTACCCTGGAGGAGTGGGGACCCCTTAAATCAAAGGGTCCCCCCCTTCCAGCCACCTAAGAGCCAGGGGTGAAGCCCGAGGCTGTCCCCCCCGATCCTCCATTCTAGCCGCTGCGTTGAGCCTGACTGACAGGCAAGGAGCACACAGCCGAGCAGGAGAGTGCCATGACGTGGCGCTCCCTGATTGGCTGACGAGACCTTCACTGACAGAAGTCACGGTCGGTCCCGGCAGTCGGAAAAAGGGGTTTCATGTGTAAACATGGAACTCCTTTAGTGAGAGGGATCGGGTTTTAGCGGTTTGTTGTTTTTTAACCCCCTGGATGCTACATGGAATGAAGAGGACCGAACTACACCGGATAACAGGTGAGTATTTTGGGCATCTTCTCACAGGTCTACGGTGGATTCTATGGTACAAGAGGACCAAGGGGCTCCGTGGGACAATAGGTAAGTATGTGAGTGTGTAAGTGTGCATGTATGTAAAATAAAGCTTTACTGTCACGGTGTGTGTGTGTTATTTGGGAGGTATTTTTTTGTAGTAGGACTACAGGTACCAGCGGGCCCGTTATTCCCTTGCATGCTGGTACTTGTGGTTTTCCAAGTACCAGCTTGCGGGGGAGGCTTGCTGGGACTTGTAGTTCTCCTACAAAAAAACAATATTCTTTATTTTTACACAAAGGCTATCAGCCTCCCATCCACCGCCCACGGATGGGGGGACAGCCTCGGGCTTCATCCCTGGCCCTTGGGTGGCTGGAGGGGGGGGACCCCTTGATTTAAGGGGTCCCCACTCCTCCAGGGTACCCCGGCCAGGAGTGACTAGTTGGGGGGGTAATGTCACGGCCGCAGGGATCAGTATAAAAGTGTCCCCCGGCTGTGGCATTATCTCTCTAGAATGTACACAATGAAGCCCTGCACGGATCTCACTGATCCGGCCGGGCTTCATTGTGTTATGTCCGGCAGTGTTTTACTAATCAATCACTTTTACTAATAAAACACTGCCCGACAATACGATTCACATCGACATCGGAACATACGAAAGAAGAGGACTCGGCAGATTAGTAAATTACATGAAAAAAAACCAAAAAGATGCAAAAAAAAAAAAAAAAACCACGACCGATACTATTCGAGATGAATCTCCCACCAAATCAGCACAAATACGATTCTTTGTAAATATACCCCCTGGCGTCTCCCCCTGTTACACAGAGACACAAGAATGCTCCCCTGGACTTGCATCTCAAAGAAATGGCTTGTCCAGAGGTGCCAGGGTCATTAACATATTAATGTATGTGAGAATATCCCATGGCAATTTGTCCCCAAACGTCAATGCATTTTAAAACCAAAACAACTTACACATTCCTCCTAAGTGCTTCGCCCATGCATTGTACATGTCAAATTCTACAACTGTGCCTAGCACTGAATATAACATGTTAAAGCACATTAACCCCTATACAATTGCATTATATGGCGCCTAGCACTGCCTTGTCCATTTAGATAATGGCGAACGCGCCACAGGTTTATCATGTGGGATGGGGGTCTCCGGCCACAATATCCAACAAGGCTTTACATCTTGCGCTTCTGTCATCCCCACTCTTCTCGCAGAGCCGGCCCTAATCCATATGATGCCCTTGGCAAGATTTTGGCTGGTGCCCCCTAGCACTGCTGCTAGTTCCACCTCTGACCCTGCACCCCTTCCCATCATCATCACCCCTCAGTCAAAGCAGTCCTAATTTTGTTGCTCCTACCCCCAATATTTTAAATAGGAACAGTGTGCACATTAAGCCGCGCAGCCCAAAAAGAGGCGTGTTCTTTGAGAAGGGGCATGGCCACACAATAGTACCCACAATTCAAATTACGCCACACAGTAGTGCAACTTTATTCACATTATATCATGCACTTGTGTCCCTTCTTCAGGTTAAATCACACAGTACTACCACTTTACCTTATATACGTTATTCCTCACAGTAGTGCCCCTTATTCACATTACACCACACCATATTGCTCTTTATTCACATTACACCACACCCACAGTAGAGCAACTTATACACAAAATGCCACACATTAGTAATGCCTTAATACACATAGTACCACAGTAATGCACCTTACACATATGACACACATTATTAATGCCATTATACACATAATGACAAACATAATGCCCCTTACACATATGCCGAACACTATTGCACAATGAACCTACCCACACACGGCTCACTCACACAGCCGCTAACACTGTGACCTCTGCTTGGATACAGATCTGTCCTCATACATCTTGCCTCAATATGCCCGTCCAGCTCTGCTAACGTTGGGCACCTTTTTTTTGCAGAAAATGCGTCTTATTTTCATTGCTATGTGACTAGGACACACAAGCAGATTCTGCTGATTAATATGATAATTTGCATGCCTATATTCTGCGGCTGTATCTGCATACAAAATGCTATGTTACAGTGTATTCCGGGAAATCATTGTAACGTAGCATTTTGTATGCAGATACAGTTGCAGTCACACACAGAATATAGGCATGCCGCATATCATTTTAATCAGCAGAATCTGCTTGTGCCCCTAGGCACACCAAGTGCCCTAGGCATTTGCCTAGTTTGCCTATGCCTAGGACCGGCTCTGTCTTCTCCCTATCTTACCACATACCACTTGTCCCTCCGCTTTCCCATCCATCCTGTGCAATGCTCCTATCCTTGTGCCACTGTTAATACACAGTCCCACCTCCCATAATGTATCCCACTCCTCCCTCTATATTTCAAGTTTTTATTGGCAGGGTCTTTAACCACTTGCCTGGCATGGTCGCATCAGATACCACCATGCCTGCAAGCGCTTTATCTGACCTGGTCGCACAGGATGCGACCAGTCAGATAAACTGTGTTAGCAGCGGCAGGGAAGGGAAACTTTCCTCCGCTGCTGCTGTCAGAGGGACCGGAAGGTCCCTCTGCCTTCCAGCACCCAGTTCCCAGTGTTGCCATGTTGCCGATCACTGCTGATTGGTCAGCAGGACCTTCCCCTCCAGCAGCTGCAGACAATAGCAGCCGCTGGGGACTGTAAATGAATCCTCCTAAGCCCACCCCCAGTGTACCTGGAAGCTGTCCCAGCTTTCAAAATGAAAGTCGCTATGTTTCCGATGGTCGCGATGTTCCTGATCGATATTTTGATGTTTGAAACTATATATATAATATATATATATATATATATTTTTTTTTTTTTTACTAAAGTAATTTTGGATAGGGTTAAATTCATGTTCTTCACCTAATTCACTCATAAAAAAAACAATTTCGGAGCGTTTTTTTTGTGGAAAAAAATCGTCAGTTAAGTGGTTAATAATATGCCTTATACAGCACAGATGGCCACGCTATTAACCAAAATTATATGGACTATGGGGAGCTCAAATCCTTCACTTTGCCAGGGGTGCCCAGAGCCCTAGTTACAGCCCTGGAAGGAAGATACCCAATGCAGGCAAGTATCATTGTAAAACTCTAGCATCATACAGGCTACATTATTTAGTGTTCACGCTAGGGTGTTCTAGCACGGCGTCGCGCCCTGCCCGATTTGATAAGGACAAATCCGCCCTGACCTTTCTGCTGCCTGCCCTCCCAGCGTGTTAAGCTGTCGTGCGCATGCGCACGCGTCCATTCATGCTAAGGGAGAGAGCTTGGGGGAAGCCCAGCACCTCCGTAGGTGCTGGGCACGCCCCCAACAGTGGCGGCGACGTCCGCCCACACCCCCTGCAGTAATGTCTGTGGGCCGCACCGCACACTTAAATGGCATTAGATGACCACGCCCCCTATTTTACATGGTCACTCCCCCATTCCGGAATGCACGCGGGGCAAAGTCGCGCGCACATCCATATGCCCCCGCAGTCCGGCGCCCTGCCTATTATAATTTCTAGAGTGAATACTATGATTATAAGGCTGAGAAACTTGGCTATAATGTTTATGTTGTGTATGCTGCCACCTAGTGGGTGCACAGTGTTTTATCAATTTTAAGGAGTTGGATGAGTTTTGAAAATTTGGAGAAATTAATGTCACAAGCATTTGTAATCAATTACCTATTTACTGAGTAGAACTCCTATTGCAAGGACCTTCTTCCAATATGACAATATTCAGTGAGCAACAATAGCGTAAAGACTCTTTATCCATGTTGTTCACCTGTCTTGTAATATCCAGGCGGTCGTGATGCATGTAACAATCAGATCAGTAGTCAAAAGTTCATCATCAACAGTGTGTAGCACCACTGACACCAGCGCCTGCCATAATTCACAGCATTACAGTAAGTAGGAGCTTGATCAGAGAGCAAATACCAATGGGCTGGGAAAGAAGCTTGCAGAGCGCGTTCAGAGAGCAGATAATAAAGGGCAGATAAATGTTTGCAGAGCGAGGACGGAAGGAAGATCCAAACCAGAAAATGGAAAATGGCAGAACAAAGGCAGAAAGCAGATCCAAATGGGCGAATGGAATTCTGCAGAATGAGGACTAAAAGCAGATCCAAATGAGCAGAAGGAAGTTTGCAGAGCAAGGTCAGGAGATTACTCAGGTTGGTGCACAGTGATGAAAGCAGAAACCAGGACAGGAACACATATCAATCACCTAGCACTGACTGCTAGGTGAAGTCTCACTATAAAAACTAATGGGGGTGTGACTCATCCGCGGGTATGTTCATAAGTAACATTCGTGCAGGTCAGTTAACCACATGCCAGGAACCAGGAATCCTCACCCTGCGTGCAATACTCCAGAGCCTCTGTCAGCCATACTGCTGAGCCATTCTACCAAAGTGTGAGGCAAGAGTCCTAAATGGGTGTGATACGTTATACCGGCGGATGGGATGCACTAGCGGGATACGTTATACCGGCGGAGCGAGGTGGGCACTAGCGGGCTCAGTGGCTCGCTGTGCTCACCACAGGATCTATTCCCACTCTATCGTTGCGCCGGGATTCCAGCTAGTGGCATTGTCAGCTGTCGGGATTCCGTAGTCGGTATCATGAACGCCAGGATCCCGACAGCTGGCAATTTAACCCTAAATTATTGCTTAGAATGTGCAGTGTATATCGGGGGTAATTCCGAGTTGATCGCAGCAAGAACTTTGCTAGCAGTTGGACAAAACCATGTGCACTGCAGGGGGGGGGGCAGATGTAACATGTGCAGAGAGAGTTAGATTTGGGTGGGGTGTATTCAATCTGCAATCTAAATTGCAGTGTAAAAATAAAGCAGCCAGTATTTACCCTGCACGGAAACAAAATAACCCACCCAAACCTAACTCTCTCTGCACATGTTACATCTGCCCCACCTGCAGTGCAACATGGTTTTGCCGAACTGCTAACTTTTTTGGTTTGCTAACAAACCAGAATAACCCCCTTTGACCATTAGTGGTAGAGTGAAAAACGCAAGTTAGATCAATGGGGGTCATTCCGAGTTGATCGCTAGCTGCCATTGTTCGCAGCGCAGCTATCAGGCTAAACATCTGCATTTCTGCGCATGCGTATGCACCGCAATGCGCACGTGCGACGTACGGGTACAAAGTTCTTTGTGGTTTTGCATAGGTTCTAGCGAAGCTTTCAGTCGCACGGCACAACGCAGAATGATTGACATGAAGGGGGCGTTTCTGGGTGGTAACTGACCGTTTTCAGTGAGTGCTTAGAAAAACACAGTCGTGCCAGGGAAAATGCAGGCGTGGCTGGGCGGGTGTGTGACGTCAAAAGCCGTCCCTCCAACGTTAGAATCAACGCACACGAAGAGTAAGTCTAGGGCTGGTCTTGTTTTGCACAAAACGTTTTTGCAGGCGCTCTGCTGCACAGAGCTGCACACTTCTGCAAAGCAAAAATACACTCCCCGGTGGGAGGCGGCATAGCGTTTGCACAGCTGCTAAAAACTGCTAGCGAGCGATCAACTCAGAATGACCACCATGACTTAAAGGAGCAAATAGCACATGTGCAAATTGAGATATTGGACTATGGGCCTAATTCAGACCTTATCGCAGCAGCAAAATTGTTCTCTAATGGGCAAAACCATATGCACTGCAGGGGGGGCAGATGTAACATGTGCAGAGAGAGTCAGATTTGGGTGGATTCATTTGTTTCTGTGCAGGGTAAATACTGGCTGCTTTATTTTTACACTGCAATTTACATTTCAGTTTAAACACACCCCACCCAAATCTAACTCTCTCTGCACATGTTACATCTGCCCCACCTGCAGTACAGCATGGTTTTGCCCATTAGAGAACAATTTTGCTGCTGCAATCAATTAGGGCCTATATTTGGCACCGTATAACAATTTTAAACGTGATACTGCATTTTCAAAAGGGATTAAGTTATGCTTATATATTATCTGATTCTATCTATATTTGTATCTTATGCAAGTTTGATTTAATAGACGTCATACTAGGGATATTAAATCTATTTACACATTATTGATTACTGAGCCTTGAATTTTCTTCTGTCCTATTGGTGTTTAATAATTTATCAGTGCTGGTCTGTTGTATTGTATAACCAGAACTTAAAGGCCCCTACACACGGCACGATGTGTCGCCAAACGACACATTCGCGAGTGCAATGTGCATATACACTTGCCAATGCCGCAGCAACGAGTGTCGGCGGGGGGGTGGGGGTTGTGAGGGGCCATGCTACACTCGCATCGTTCTCCACCTCCTCAGGTCCGCATGTACAAAAGATCTGAGGAGATGACCTACGACCCGCGGGTGCAGGCATTGCCATCGTTATCGTCCGTACACACAGCACTTTTTAAATGATGTGCCATTTTACTCGGTCAGAACCATCCACATAAGGGGCTAGCTTTCATTTCTTATCCAGCTTTACTGGCAGTTTACCAAGCCTTACTTGTGCCAGTATCGGCGGACTGTAAGACTGGTGATCTGTTATAACAGCGAATACTTGCTGATAACAGTATGAGAAACTGCAGACCATAGCGGGCACACATACAGATGTGTCCTCATACATCACTGCTGCAGTCACAACAGGCACTCTTATCACGCCAGGTCGCCTGACAATCTTTTAGTGCCGGGCGTCTTTATTACTTATAATTTCTCTGACGTCCTAGTGGATGCTGGGAACTCCGTAAGGACCATGGGGAATAGCGGCTCCGCAGGAGACAGGGCACATCTAAAGAAAGCTTTAGGATCACCTGGTGTGCACTGGCTCCTCCCCCTATGACCCTCCTCCAAGCCTCAGTTAGATTTTCTGTGCCCGACGAGAAGGGTGCACACTAGGTGGCTCTCCTGAGCTCTTTGTGAAAGTTTTAGTTTAGGTTTATTATTTTCAGTGAGACCTGCTGGCAACAGGCTCACTGCATCGAGGGACTAAGGGGAGAAGAAGCAAACTCACCTGCGTGCAGAGTGGATTGGGCTTCTTAGGCTACTGGACATTAGCTCCAGAGGGACGATCACAGGTTCAGCCTGGATGAGTCACCGGAGCCGCGCCGCCGGCCCCCTTACAGAGCCAGAAGAGCGAAGAGGTCCGGAAAAATCGGCGGCAGAAGACTTTCCTGTCTTCAGATAAAGGTAGGCGCACAGCACCGCAGCTGTGCGCCATTGCTCTCAGCACACTTCACACTCCGGTCACTGAGGGTGCAGGGCGCTGGGGGGGCAGCGCCCTGAGACGCAATAAATCGATAGAAAACCTTTTATGGCTAAAATAAATGCATCACATATAACTCCTGGGCTATATGGATGCATTTAACCCCTGCCAAAACATACAAGAAAACGGATGATAAGGACGCCGAGAAAGGGGCGGAGCCTATCTCCTCAGCACACTGGCGCCATTTTCCCTCACAGCTCAGTTGGAGGGAAGCTCCCTGGCTCTCCCCTGCAGTCACTACACTACAGAAAGGGGTTAAAAAAGAGAGGGGGGCACAAATTAGGCGCAGTATAAACAATACAGCAGCTATAAAGGGAAAAACACTTATATAAGGTTATCCCTGTATATATATAGCGCTCTGGTGTGTGCTGGCAAACTCTCCCTCTGTCTCCCCAAAGGGCTAGTGGGGTCCTGTCCTCTATCAGAGCATTCCATGTGTGTGTGCTGTGTGTCGGTACGTTTGTGTCGACATGTATGAGGAGAAAAATGATGAGGAGACGGAGTAGAGTGTCTGTAATAGTGTTGTCACCCCCTGGGGGGTCGACACCTGAGTGGATGTACTGTTGAAATTGCGTGACAGTGTCAGCTTTGTATAAAAGACAGTGGTTGACATGAGACAGCCGGCTACTCAGCTTGTGCATGTCCAGACGTCTCATACAGGGGCTCTAAAGCGCCCGTTACCTCAGATACAGACGCCGACACGGATACTGACTCCTGTGTCGACGGTGAAGAGACAACCGTGATTTCCAATAGGGCCACACATTGCATGATTGAGGCAATGGAAAAAGTTTACACTCTTCTGATAATATAAATACCACCAAAAAAAGGGGTATTATGTTTGGTGAGGAAAAACTTCCTGTAGTTTTCCTGAATCTGAGAAATAAAATGAGGTGTGTGATGATGCGTGGGTTTCCCCCCGATAACAATTGATAATTTCTAAAAAGTTATTGGCAGTATACCTTTTCCCGCCAGAGGTTAGGGTGCGTTGGGAAACACCCCCTAGGGGGGATAAGGCGCTCACACGCTTGTAAGAACAAGGGCTCTACCCTCTCTGGAGATGGCCGCCCTTAGGGATCCTGCTGATAGAAAGCAGGAGGGTATCCTAAAATGTATTTACACACATACTGGTGTTATACTGCGACCAGCAATCGCCTCAGCCTGGATGTGCAGTGCTGGGTTGGCGTGGTCGGATTCCCTGACTGGAAATTTGATATCCTAGATAAGGACAGTATATTATTGCCTATAGAGCAATTAAAAGATACATTTCTATATATGCATGATGCACAGCGGAATATTTGCCGACTGGCATCAAGTATAAGTGCGTTGTCCAATTATACCAGTAAAGTGGTCAGGTGATGCGGATTCCAAACGGCATTTGGAAGTATTGCCTTAACAAAAAAGGGGATGTACCCCAGGTCGCCTCTCAAAATAAGACGCCGTATTATCAGGCGCAGTCCTGGTTGGCAAGCGGACAAAAGGGTTCCTCTTTTCTGCTCGTGACAGAGGGAGAGGAAAATGGCTGCAGAGATCAGCCAGTTCCAAGGAACAGAAACTCTTTTCCGCCTCTGCCAAGCCCTCAGTATGACGCTAGGGCTTTACAAGTTCAGGCACGGTGGGGTCCCGTTCTCAATGAATTTCAGTGCGCAGTGGGCTCACTCGCAAGTAGACCCCTGGATCCTTCAGGTAATATTTCAGGGGTACAAATTGGAATTCGAGACGTATCCCCCTCGCCGTTTCCAAAGGTCTGTTTTACCGACGTCTCCCGCTGACAGGGAGGCAGTTTTGGAAACCATTCACAAGCTGTATTCCCAGCAGGTGATAATCAAGATACCCCTCCTGCAACAGGGAACGGGGTATTATTCCACACTATTGTGGTACCGAAGCCAGACGGCTCGGTGAGACCGATTTTAAAATCTAAAATCTAAAATCTTTGAACACTTGCATACAGAGGTTCAAATTCAAAATTGAGTCACTCAGAGCAGTGATTGCAAACCTGGAAGAAGGGGACTACATGATGTCTCGGGACATCAAGGATGCTTACCTTCATGTCAAAATTTACCCTTCTCACCAAGGGTATTTCAGGTTATGGTACAGAACTGTCACTATCAGTTCGGACGCTGCCGTAGGGATGGTCCACGGCACCCCGGGTCTTTACCAAGGTAATGGCCGAAATGATATCCCTTCGAAGGAAGGAAATTTTAGTTATCCCTTACTTGGACGATTCCCTGATAAGGGTAAGATCCAGGGAACACTTGGAAGTCGGTGTAGCACTATCTCAGGTAGTGTTGCGGCAGCACGATTGGATTCTCAATATTCCAAAATCGCAGCTGGTTCCGACGACTTGTCTTCTGTTCCTAGGGATGATCCTGGACACAGTCCAGAAAGAAGGTGTTTCTCCCGGAGGAGAAAGCCAGGGAGTTATCCGAGCTAGTCAGGAACCTCCTAAAACCGAACCAAGTCTCAGTGCATCAATGCACAAGGGTTCTGGGTAAAAATGGTGGCTTCCTACGAAGCAATCCCATTCGGCAGATTCCACGCAAGACTTTCCAGTGGAACCTACTGGACAAATGGTCCGGGTCGCATCTTCAGATGCTTCAGCGGATAACCCTGTCACCGGGGACAAGGGTATCCCTCCTGTGGTGGTTGCAGAGTGCTCATCTTCTAGAGGGCCGCAGATTCGGCATTCGGGACTGGGTCCTGGTGGCCACGGATGCCAGCCTGCGAGGCTGGGGAGCAGTCACACAGGGAAGGAATTTCCAGGGCTTATGGTCAAGCCTGGAGACATCTCTTCATATAAACATTCTGGAACTAAGGGCCATTTACAATGCCCTAAGTCAAGCGAAACCCCTGCTTCAGGGTCAGGCGGTATTGATCCAATCGGACAACATCACGTCAGTCGCCCACGTAAACAGACAGGGCGGCACGGGAAGCAGGGGGGCAATGGCAGAAGCTGCAAGGATTCTTCGCTGGGCGGAAGATCATGTGATAGCACTGTCAGCAGTGTTCATTCCGGGAGTGGACAACTGGGAAGCAGACTTCCTCAGCAGACACGATCTACACCCGGGAGAGTGGGGACTTCATCCAGAAGTCTTCCACATGATTGTGAACCGTTGGGAAAAACCAAAGGTGGATATGATGGCGTCCCGCCTCAACAAAAAACTGGACAGGTATTGCGCCAGGTCAAGAGACCCTCAGGCAATAGCTGTGGACGCTCTGGTAACACCGTGGGTGTTCCAGTCAGTGTATGTGTTCCCTCCTCTGCCTCTCATACCAAAAGTACTGAGAATTATACGGCAAAGGGGAGTAAGAACGATACTCGTGGCTCCGGATTGGCCAAGAAGAACTTGGTATCCGGAACTTCAAGAGATGCTCACGGACGAACCGTGGCCTCTACCTCTAAGAAAGGACCTGCTCCAGCAGGGGCCTTGTTTGTTCCAAGACTTACCGCGGCTGCGTTTGACGGCTTGGTGGTTGAACGCCGGATCCTGAAGGAAAAAGGCATTCCAGATGAAGTCATCCCTACCCTGGTCAAGGCCAGGAAGGACGTAACCGCAAAACATTATCACCGCATTTGGCGAAAATATGTTGCGTGGTGGGAGGCCAAGAAGGCCCCTACAGAGAAATTTCAACTGGGTCGTTTCCTCCATTTCCTGCAAACAGGACTGTCTATGGGCCTAAAATTAGGGTCCATTAAGGTTCAATTTTCGGCCCTGTCGATTTTCTTCCAAAAGGAACTGGCTTCAGTGCCTGAAGTTCAGACATTTGTAAAAGGGGTACTGCATATACAGCCTCCTTTTGTGCCTCCAGTGGCACCTTGGGATCTCAATGTTGTGTTGAGTTTCCTAAAGTCACATTGGTTTGAACCACTCACCACTGTGGACTTAAAATATCTCACATGGAAGGTGACGATGCTGTTAGCCCTGGCTTCAGCCAGGCGTGTGTCAGAATTGGCGGCTTTATCATATAAAAGCCCTTATTTAATATTTCATTCTGACAGGGCAGAATTGAGGACTTGTCCTCAATTTCTACCTAAGGTGGTTTTCTGCATTTCACATGAAGCAACCTATTGTGGTACCTGCGGCTACTAAGGACTTGGAGGATTCCAAGTTGCTTGACGTGGTCAGGGCCCTGTAAATATATGTTTCCAGGACGGCTGGAGTCAGAAAATCTGACTCGCTGTTTATCCTGTATGCACCCAACAAACTGGGTGCTCCTGCTTCTAAGCAGACGATTGCTCGTTGGATTTGTAGTACAATTCAGCTTGCACATTCTGTGGCAGGCCTGCCACAGCCAAAAATCTTAAAATGCCCACTCCACAAGGAAGGTGGGCTCATCTTGGGCAGCTGCCCGAGGGGTCTCGGCTTTACAACTTTGCCGAGCAGTTACTTGGTCAGGAGCAAATACGTTTGTAAAATTCTACAAATTTGATACCCTGGCTGAGGAGGACCTGGAGTTCTCTCATTCGGTGCTGCAGAGTCATCCGCACTCTCCCGCCCGTTTGGGAGCTTTGGTATAATCCCCATGGTCCTTACGGAGTTCCCAGCATCCACTAGGACGTCAGAGAAAATAAGAATTTACTTACCGATAATTCTATTTCTCGTAGTCCGTAGTGGATGCTGGGCGCCCATCCCAAGTGCGGATTGTCTGCAATACTGGTACATAATTATTGTTACCAAAAAATTCGGGTTATTGTTGTAGTGAGCCATCTTTTATAGAGGCTTCTCTATTATCATGCTGTTAACTGGGTTCAGATCACAAGTTGTACAGTGTGATTGGTGTGGCTGGTATGAGTCTTACCCGGGATTCAAAATCCTTCCTTATTGTGTACGCTCGTCCGGGCACAGTATCCTAACTGAGGCTTGGAGGAGGGTCATAGGGGGAGGAGCCAGTGCACACCAGGTGATCCTAAAGCTTTCTTTAGATGTGCCCTGTCTCCTGAGGAGCCGCTATTCCCCATGGTCCTTACGGAGTTCCCAGCATCCACTACGGACTACGAGAAATAGAATTATCGGTAAGTAAATTCTTATTTTTTCAGAAAATGCTCGTTAGTCGCAAAACAACGTGACTAGGACGCACGAGGAGAATGCACCGATTAATTTGATATATGACACTTGTATATCTGTGTGCGACGGAGGGGTATATTTACTAAGGGGTGGGTTTATATAAGTGGAGATGTTGCTCACAGCAACCAATCAGATTCTAGCTATTATCTTCCAGAAGGTGCTAGATAAATGATAAATAGAATCTGACTGGTTGCTAATGGCAGCGGCGTCATAAGGTGGGTGCGGAGGGGGTGCAGCCCGCACCTGGGTGTCACCCTCGGAGTGGGTGACACCAAAGTGCTTGCTCCTCCACAGTGACGGGAGCCAGGTGCTGCAGTGTGACAGGCTCGTACAGCCCCTGGTTCCTGTCACTGATGAGGAGCCGACAGCTAAGGAAGAGTGTCTCCGGGGGCTGCCCAGTACAGCCCAACATCTCCGGAGTTACAAGTTTGGGATCCCCAAGAGGCCACGCCCTCTATGCATGTGGCCACTCCCCCTTTTTGTCGCGTGTGCGCCTCCAGCGCGCAGGGAGATCCAGGGGGTGCGCACTGGGTGTCACCACACCCGGTGACGCCTCTGGCTAATGGCAAGATCTCCACTTCTGTAAACCCGCACTTTAGTTTACATACTCCTGAGTCTCTGAATCTGTACACAAAGTGCCACAAAGCAGCAGCCGCAGCTTTTTCCCAATACTAGTTATGTTCCGTATACAGACACAGAGGTTATTCAGCTTGGAAACTGTGCATGCGATCACAATGCAATATTGCGGATGCCTCTGCCTGATTGACAGGCAGAAGCATTTGGGGGGAGGGATGAGGCGGGCGGCATTGTCGGAAACAGGGGCGTGTCACCCCCCCTTTTCCTGGGAGTGCTGAGGCCAAGGACTGTGACGGCCAGCCTGAGTAAGCTGAGGCTTAGTGCTCAATTCAGGTTGGATTGCAAAAAGGGGTGGTATTCATGTGACCGGCGGTCTGCTGACCGACAGTCACATGACGACCTCCACCATCCCGCCAGCTCAGTATCCCGATGGTCGGCATGCCGACCAACAGGGACTATTTCCACTCGTGGGTGTCCACGACACCCATAGAGTGGGAATAGAACCCGTGGCGACCGTAGGTCGCCACCGAGCCCGCAGCGTGGCGAGCGCAGCGAGCCCGCAAGGGGCTTGCTGCACTCGCCCCTCCCCGCCGGGATCCCGGCGTCGGTATGCTGCCGGGATCCCGGCGTCGGTAAGCTGACTGGCGGTCAGGAGACCGCCGGTCAGCCATACTACACCCTGCAAAAAGCGATCCAAATACAAATATTACAAAAATTATAAGTTTTTGGGGGTGTTACTGCATTTTCATATGTACTAAGATCCGGCCGCCAGGTTTTCGCCGCCACGCGTATCGCCATCTTTTGATGGCAATACCCTATAGAAGCCTATGGGCTTCTTACTGCGACTTGCCGCATCCTGCCTCCCCGCGCCGCCCACGCCTCCCCCCGGCATACCTGTGTGCAGGCAGCCCTGGTCCCGGAAACCAAACTCCTCCTCCCCCTAGCAACAAAGCCGGAGATCCTTCCGGCTGCAGGGAGGAGAAGGAGGAGCCCGGGACTCACGTCTGCCTGCTTGCCGGTGTCTGGGAGGTGAGAGACCCCCAAGCAGGTGATGGAGACCCCCGCACAACCATCTGACAGGTATCGCGGGGGGGGTCTTTGTTAATCGCATGTTAGTACAGATGCGATTAGCATTGCTGCGGTGGGCGGTGATGTATTTTAATAAATGCCACCCACAGTGATATGGGCGGGATGGGGCGTGCCGGTGGCGTTTGAACGCCGTTGGGGGGCGTGGTCCGGACAATGCAGGCGTGTCCGGACTGTTGGTGGGGCAGGCCGCAGTGCCTGCGTGATGTCACACGCAGCCGCTGTGACCCAAAACATGGTGGGTAGTCACCTGCCTCCGCAGCTAGGCTGTGTAGGCAGGAAGCTATTTGCCGGGGGCAAAAGCAGCGCCGCTGTGCGATGCTTTCACACCTCTGTGGGGGAAGGGGCTTGGTATGCGGGTCAGACTAGCCCAGTGCTGGGCCTTCCTCTGCATGCCTCTGATTCTGATCGTAGATATGCGTTTTTTTGCACATCTACGATCAGCTCTGAATCGGGCTCTAAGAACAGCGATAGGGACGGAAACTGGTATTTCATATTGGGCTTAATTCAGACCTGATCGCTAGCAGGCGATTTTTGCACTGCTGCGATCAGATAGTCACCACCTACAGGGGGAATGTATTATAGCATTGCAAGTGTGCGAACGCATGTGTAGCAGAGCTGTACAAACAGATTTTGTGCAGTCTCTGCACAGCCCGGGACTTACTCAGCCGCTGCGATCACTTCAGCCTGTTCGGGCCCGGAATTGACGTCAGGAACCCTCCCTGCAAACGCTTGGGAACCCCGGCGTTTTTCCAACCACTCCCTAAAAACGGTCAGTTGCCACCCACAAACCCTTTCTTCCTGTCAATCTCCTTGCGAACGCCCGTGCGAATGGATTCTTCGCACAAACCCATCGCTGAGCGGTGATCAGCTTTGTACCCGTGTGACACGCCTGCGCATTGCGGTGCATACGCATGCGCAGTTTAGGCCTGATCGCTGCTGCGCAAAAACGCAGCCTAGCAATCAGGTCTGAATTAGCCCCAATGTTTTTAACTTTGATCGTGATTATAAACGTGTTCTCTTATTTTAAATTTTGGACAAATAAGGTAATCTTGTATGTTACATTTGAGAATGGTTTATATCTGGTAGCGCCCAAGTTGTTCTCTATTCTGGTTTTTGTAGCCACATGTGGAATAGAGGTTGCCCAACATCAGGACATTTGGGAGGTATGCCAATATCATAAAGCGTGGCCTCCAGTGCTCGCATGAGAAATGGCTGTGACCTCGGGGTCATGACTTCTTGTAGCAGGGGCACGTCACACACCACACCACCACTTCTCATTACTCAGAGTGGGTGCCCAGAGCTCCTAGAGCTAGCCCAGCAGTGGTGGGACAGTGGCCCACAACCCTCTCGGGGCACAGCAGCTGGTGGGTGGAACAGCAAGACAGTGCCCGAACGTTTGGGGAAATGCAATACTGCTGCTACTGAGCTTACACACCCATAATTCCCGGCAAGTCATGTTTATTTATAAAAAAGAATTGTTTATATATATATATATATATATATATAAAAGCTTATCTGTATAGAGAACGTTTTTTTTTTAAAGAAATATCCTAAAGAATTGATGGACAAATGCAAAGAGAGAACAGATAAACTAGATAGGAAAGATCTATTGGTATATAAGGAGATAAATAAGGTAATGGATAAATGTTCCGTTTATTACAGGTTATAATGTTAAAAGTAAAGATATAAGAAATATATTAAAGAAACATTGGGATGTATTAAGCCTAGATCCTCTGTTAAAAGGAGTTTTATCTGAGACACCACATGTTATTTTTAGAAGAGCTAGAACCCTGAAAAATACCCTTGCCCCAAGCAATTTACCTCTTGTACATGAGGGAAAATGGCTAAGTAATGTTAATAAAAGTTTTCCCTGTAATCATTGTAAAATATGTCGTTATATGACTAAGGATCATAAAAAGGTATAGAATATTGATAAAACAAAATCATGGGACATAAAAGGTTTTATTAACTGCCAGACCACATGTGTTATTTATTTACCAGAATGTGAATGTGGAGCCCGTTATGTGGGTAATGGGCCCTACTCACTGGCCGAGGTGCCCGACGGCCGATACGGCCGACGAGCGACCCGGCGGCGGGGGGGGCAGTGACGGGGGGAGTGAAGCTTCTTCACTCCCCCCGTCACCCGGCTCCATAGACGTGCAGGCAAATATGGACGAGATCGTCCATATTGGCCTGCATGCACAGCCGACAGGAGACCAGCGATGAACGAGCGCGGGGACGCGCATCGTTCATCGCTTAAGTCTCCACACTGAAAGATATGAACGAGATCTCGTTCATTTATGAACGAGATCGTTCATATCTTTCAAAATATCGGCCAGTGTGTAGGGCCCATAAGACTAAACGTCAACGAAAAATAGGATTTTAATTACCTACCGTAAATCCTTTTCTCGTAGTCCGTAGAGGATACTGGGGTCCACATTAGTACCATCGGGTATAGACGGGTCCACTAGGAGCCTTGGGCACTTTAAGAAATCAATAATGTGCACTGGCTCCTCCCTCTATGCCCCTCCTACCAGACTCAGTCTAGAAACTGTGCCCGAAGAGACGGACATACCTTGAGAGAAGGATTTAACAGAATAGTGGTGAGATTTGAACCAGCACACACCAAACAAGAGGAAAGCCATGCTAACCAAACTTGAAACCAGAACAGCAACAGCTGAACCAACAACAATACTTAACAAAGTAACAGTGCAGGAAACACGAAGCACCGGGCGGGCGCCCATCATAATCTACGGACTACGAGAAAAGGATTTACCGGTAGGTAATTAAAATCCTATTTTCTTTTCTCTTACATCCTAGAGGATACTGGGGTCCACATTAGTACCATGGGGATGTACCAAAGCTCCCAAACCAGATGGGAGAGTGCTGAGGTTCCTGCAGAACTGATTTACCAAACTGAAGGTCCTCAGAGGCCAAAGTATCGAACTTGTAGAACTTAGCAAACGTGTTCAAACCTGAACAAGTAGCTGCTCGGCAGAGCTGTAAAGCCGAGACACCCCGGGCAGCCGCCCAGGAAGAACCCACCGACCTAGTAGAGTGGGCCTGTACAGATTTAGGAACCGGCAATCCTGCCGTAGAATAACCATGCTAGATAGTAAGCCTGATCCAGCGAGCAACAGACTGCTTTGAAGCAGGACACCCAATTTTATTGGGCTCATAGAGAACAAACAGCAAGTCAGATTTTCTGTGATGAGCTGTCCGCTTCACATAGATCTTCAAAGCCCTCACAACATCCAAGGACTTTGAGGTAGAAGAGGTGTCGCTAAACACCGGAACCACAATAGGTTGGTTGATATGAAACGCAGACACCACCTTAGGAAGAAATTGCTGACGAGTTCTGAGTTCAGCCCTATCATGAAAAATCAAATAGGGGCTCTTGTGAGACAACGTCGCCAGTTCCGACACACGTCTTTCCGAAGCCAAGGCCAACAGTGGGATGGTCTTCCACGTAAGAAACTTTACGTCCACCTCCTGTAAAGGCTCAAACCATTCCGACTGCAGGAACTGCAACACCACGTTGAGATCCCATGGTGCTGTAGGAGGCACAAAGGGCGTCTGGATGTGCAGAACACCCTTCAAAAATGTCTGAACCTCAGGGAGGAAAGCCAATTGTTTCTGGAAGAAAATGGATAAAGCCGAAATCTGGACTTTTAAAGAGCCCAAACGTAGGCCCACATCCACACCAGATTTTTAGAAAAAGGAGAAAACGTCCCACTTGAAATTCCACTGCAGGAAATTTCCTATTCTCACATCAAGAGACGTATTTTTTTCAAATACGGTGGTAATGTTTAGACGTTACCCCCTTTCTGGCTGGGATCAAGGTTGGATTAACCCTGTCCGGGATCCCTTTCCGGGCTAGAATCTGACGCTCAACCTCCATGCCATCAAACGTAGCCGTGGTAAGTCTTGACAGACGAATGACCCCTTTTGTAGAAGATCCTTGCGAAGAGGTAGAGGCCACGGGTCCTCCAGGAGCATCTCCAGTAGATTTGTGTACCAGGCCCTTCTTGGCCAGTCCAGAGCAATGAGAATTGCTTGAACCTTTTCCCTTTTTATTCTTTTGAGAATTCTTGGTATCAATGGAAGAGGTGGAAACACGTAAACCATCTGGTAGACCCATGGAGTCACCAGAGCATCCACCGCCACTGCTTGATTGTCCCTCAACCTGGAACAATACAGCATTAGTTTCTTGTTGAGACGAGTGGCCATCATGTCGATTTGTGTAATTCCCCACCGGCGTGTCAAGGACTCGAACACCTGCGGGTGAAGGTCCCACTCTCCTGGGTGGAGGTCGTGTCTGCTGAGGAAGTCCGCTTCCCAGTTGTCTACTCCCGGAATAAAGATTGCTGACAGCACCACCGCGTATCTTTCTGTTCAAAGGAGAATCCTTGTTACCTCTGACATTGCTGCTCTGCTCTTCGTTCCGCCCTGTCGGTTTATGTACGTTACTGCCATCACATTGTCCGACTGAACTTGCATGGTGTGATCTTGAAGAAGATGTGATGCCTGTAGAAGGGCGTTGTATATGACTCTTACCTCCAGAATGTTGATCAGGAGAATGGTTTCCTGAGTTGACCATTTTGCTTGGAACTGTTCCCCTTGGGTGACTGCTCCCTAACCTCTGAGGCTTGCGTCTGTGGTTAGCAGAATCCAATTTTGAATCCTGAACCTTCGACCCTTGGTCAGGTAAGAAGTCTGAAGCCACCACAGAAGAGAAATCCTGGCTTTCGGCGACAGACGATACGTATCCTCTGTTGCATGTGAAGATGCAATCCGGACCATGGTCCTCATTCCGAGTTGTTCGCTCGCTAGCTGCTTTTAGCAGCATTGCACACACTAAGCCGCCGCCCTCTGGGAGTGTATCTTAGCTTAGCAGAATTGCGAACGAAAGATTCGCAAAATTGCGAATAGAAATTTCTTAGCAGTTTCTGAGTAGCTCGACACTTACTCTGCCACTGCGATCAGTTCAGTCAGTTTCGTTCCTGGTTTGACGTCACAAACACACCCAGCGTTCGCCCAGGCACTCCCCTGTTTTCACACACACCCATAAAACAGCCAGTTTCCGCCCAGAAACACCCACTTCCTGTCAATCACACTCCGATCACCAGAACGAAGAAAAATCCTTGTAATGCCGTGAGTAAAATACCTAACTTTTGAGTAAAATAACTAAGCGCATGCGCTCTGCGAACCATGCGCATGCGCAGTAAGCGACTAATCGCAATATAGAGAAAATCGGCAACGAGCGAACAACTCGGAATGAGGGCCCATATGTCCAACAGATCCAGCTGGAAGGGCCTTGCATGAAACCTTCCGTACTGCAGAGCCTCGTAAGAGGCTACCATCTTCCCCAGAAGACGAATGCATAGATGCACCGATATCCGGGTTGGTGTGAGAACACTCCCCGCACCATTGACTGGATTACCAATGCCTTTTCCAATGGAAGGAATACCTTCTGTTCCTCCGTATCCAGTATCATCCCCAGGAATGGAAGCCTCCGTGTTGGTTCCGGGTGGGATTTTGGTAGGTTCAGAATCCCCCCATGTTCCTGGAGTAGTCGGGTTCAGAGGGCAATGTTGTCAAACAACCTCTCCCTGGATGGTGCTTTTATCAGCAGGTCATCCAGGTAAGGTATTATGTTCACTCCCTGCTTGCGGAGGAGAAACATCATCTCTGCCATCACCTTGGTGAATACCCTCAGTGCCGTGGAGAGCCCAAATGGCAGGGCCTGGAACTGGTAGTGACAGTCCTGTAGTGCAAACTTCAGATAAGCCTGATGAGGAGGCCAAATCGGAATATGAAGGTACGCATCCTTGATGTCTAGAGACACCAGGAATTCCAATTCCTCCAGACCTGAGATCACTGCTCTCAGAGACTTCATCTTGAACTTGAACACCCGTAAGTACGGGTTCAGTGACTTGAGGTTTAAAATGGGCCTTACCGAACCGTCCGGTTTCGGTACCACAAACAGGTTGGAATAGTAACCTTTTTTTGTAGTTGAAGTGGAACTGGGACAATGACCTGAGTAAGTACCAGTTTCTGAATTGCTTCCTGTAAAGTCACATTGCATTCTGGAGAAGCTGGTAAGCCTGACTTGAAGAACCTGTGAGGTGGGAGTTCCTGAAACTCCAGTCTGTAACCCTGGGCGATAAGATCTTTTACCCAGGGATCATGGCAAGATGTTGCCCAAATGTGACTGAAATAACGTAATCGGGCTCCCACCTGCCTATCTTCCAGGCAGTGCGGTCCACCGTCATGCTTAAGGCTTTGAGGATGCAGAACCGGAGGTCTGTTCCTGAGAACCTGCAGCTGATGGTTTTCTGGGTTTACCTCTATTGCCTTTGAAGGCTGTAGAAGAACTTTTGGATTTATTTTTAAATTTCGCTATCCGAAAGGACTGTAGAGTTGGAGCAGAGTAGGTTTTCCTAGCTGGGGGTGCTGCGGAAGGAAGGTAAGTAGATTTACCCGCCGTGGCCTTGGATATCCACGTATCCAGTTCATCTCCAAAAAGGGCCTCACCTGTGAATGGTAGGCTTTCCACGCCTTTCCTGGAATCCACATCCGCAGTCCACTGGCGTACCCACAAGCCCCTGCGTGCTGACACTGCCATGGCAGTGGTGCGTGCGTTAAGCAAACCACTTTCCTTTATGGCCTCCACCATAAAGTTAGAAGAGTCCTGAATATGCTGTAGGAGTAAGATTAGCTCCCCCCTGGGCAAGGAACATAACCCATCAACGTCATCGCGCACCGCACGGCATTGTGGGAGCAGCCATAGACGCTAGAGGTCATAATTGACCTCTAGGGCCATATGTAATAGAGTGAGAGTTTCAAAAAGTGAGAGATTTGGTAAGGTTTTGCAGTTTTTTTTTAAAGTGGCAATAATTTACACAGCAAGATCAACCTGGTTTTGCAGTGTAAATGATCGCCACTTTAAAAAAAAAAACCTGAAAAACCTTACCAAATCTCTCACTTTCTGAATCTCTCAAGCTATTACATTTGTCCTCTTGTGTCTATGCGGTTCTATGGGAGAGACGTCATGACGTCTCTCTGATAGATCCGAGGAGCGGCGCCGGCGGCCGGAGATAGAGGGCAGCAGCGGTCGGAAACCAGGAGCGGGATGGTGAGTATTTTTTTGTTTTTGTAAGCGGCACAGCTACAGGGGGCACAATTACTGATGGCACAGCTACAGGGGGCACAGTACTGGGGGCACAACTACTGAGGGCACAGCTACAGGGGGCACAACAGGGGGCACAACTACTGAAGGCACAGCTACAGGGGGCACAACTACTGAGGACACAGCTACAGGGGGCATAACTGACCATGCCCCTTCCCCATGAGGCCACACCCCTATATTTTGCCTGTCAGGGGAGGAGGCCCTGCCTGTTTCTTTTGTCCTTTTTCTTCCTCTCGTTTTTAGAGCACTTTTAAAACTTATTGCATAAAATGTATCTTTGTAAGCCATGAGACTGGTATCAATATAGACAGCATAAGTGTTTTTTTAACTATATGTTACAATGTGAATATGTGTAATGTTGCTAGATATAAATGTTGGAAAAATAGAGGTCAATGGGTCATCTCCTATATAATAGCCCAGATCTGTCACTCTGTGACTGTGTGTATAACGCTGGGCGTGGCTAGGAGCTCTCATTGGGTTAGCAGCAGGTCTATCACAACCAGTCCACAGCTGATTGGGTGAGAAACGTCCTCCCACACAGGTTACATCCAATGGGAGGCTCAGCCCTTTGGCTGCTGTGTGTTCCCAGAGCAGGAATAACAATGGGGCTGATGGAGCTGCAGCTCCAGGCCCACACCCCAAAATTGTTTTTTCTTCCACAGAATTACCCCTCCCTTTTAGCACCTGAGTAAAATTACAATCTGATTGAGCAGCTCACCATTATATTTGCATTGTATTTAGAGAGGCATGGATGGGTCAGCATTAGGAGGGATTGCTGACTCCAGAGGGCCATTGGAGAAGCCAGGGGTGTCTCCAGGTAAGCTGGCTCTCAGATACTGTAGGAGCCATTATCATGTGGCCTTACACTGGGAATTTAGACCCAGACATATGTGTAATTATTCATGGGGTGGGTGTGGGGTGCGGTGGCCCCTGTGTCGGTATGGCTGGGCGGCTTCAGGTCGACACACCCTAACACTTTATTAACACTTTTGATTTTCCCTATCACTTTGTATATATTTTTGTATTATTTTAATCACACCACTTACATAGCACTTCTGTGCTTCTTATTAACCCTTATTAATTTTCACCTGTGTGCTGACCTAGGGTGGCCGACCTGTGTCGACGTGATGGGGTCCTGCACCCCGGACCCATACCTAGTATTAGGGACCCCCAGAGAAGCCTTGTCGATCGGCCTGGGGGCTTAACCCTATATCTGCAGATATATACGCAACTAAGATCTCCGTATTATCTTATTATTATGTAGTATTAGTACTTTTCACTCAGTGTGCATTAGGGAACACAAATTGATTTTTCTTTCACACCAGTACACATACTTCCTCCAAATACGGTGATAATTTTTTGCCGTAACCTCCTTCCTAGCTTTAAGGAGAGTGGGAATAACCTCCCCAGGAATACCCTTCGGAGCTAGGATTTGGCGTTCAACTTCCACGCCGTCAAACGCAGCCGCGGTAAGTCTGGAAACACGCAGGGCCCCTGCAGTAACAGGTCCTCTCTTAGAGGAAGCGGCCAAGGATCTTCTACCAGCAATTCCTGAAGATCCGGGTACCAAGCCCTCCGTGTCCAATATGGAACAACAAGTATTGCCTGAACACCTGTTCGTCGTACGATCCTCAGCACCTTTGGAATGAGAGGAAGCGGAGGGAACACATACACCGACTGAAACACCCACGGAGTTACCAGGGCGTCCACTGCACTGGCTTGGGGGTCCCTTGACCTGGAACAATACCTCGGAATCTTCTTGTTGAGGCGCGACGCCATCATGTCTATCAGAGGAATTCCCCAATGCCTTGTCACTTCTGCAAATTCCTCTTGATGAAGAGCCCACTCTCCCGGATGGAGATCGTGTCTGCTGAGGAAGTCTGCTTCCCAGTTGTCCACGCCCCGGGAGGAAGACTGCTGACAGAGCGTTCACGTGCTGTTCCGTCCAGCGAAAGATTCTTGTGGCCTCCGCCATTGCCGCCCTGCTCCTTGTTCCGCCTTGGCGGTTTACGTACGCCACCGCTGTTATGTTGTCCGACTGGATCAGGACAGGGAGACCCTGAAGAAGGTTCTTCACTTGCAGCAGGCCGTTGTAAATGGCTCTTAACTCGAGAACATTTATGTGGAGACAAGATTCCTGGCTTGACCACTTTCCCTGGAAATGTCTTCCTTGCGTGACCGCGCCCCAGCCTCGGAGACTTGCATCTGTTGTCAGCAGGACCCAGTCCTGGATTCCGAATCGGCGTCCCTCTAGGAGGTGAGAACCTTGCAGCCACCAGAGGAGAGAGATCCTGGCCCTGGAAGATAGACTTATTTTCCGGTGCATGTGCGGACCATTTGTTTAGCAGATCCCACTGAAACACCCGGGCATGAAACCTGCCAAACGGAAAGGCTTCGTAAGCCGCCACCATCTTCCCTAGTAACCGAGTGCATTGATGAATCGACACACTTGTCGGCCTCAGAAGCTCCCTGACCATGGTCTGGATTTCCAGAGCTTTGTCCTCCGGAAGAAATACTCTCTGTAGTTCCGTGTCTAGGATCATACCCAGAAAGGACAGCCGAGTGGCCGGGATCAACTGAGACTTTGGCAAATTTAGAATCCAACCATGATGTCGCAGAACCGACAGGGTGAGATCCACATTTCTCAACAACTGTTCCTTGGACCTCGCCTTTATCAGGAGATCGTCCAAGTACGGGATAATTGTGACCCCTTGCTTGCGAAGGAGAACCATAATTTCCGCCATTACCTTGGTGAAAACCCTTGGGGCCGTGGAGAGCTCAAACGGCAACGCCTGAAATTGGTAATGACCGTCCTGTACCGCAAACCTCAGGAAGGCTTGATGAGGAGGGTATATCGGGACGTGCAAGTAAGCATCCTTTATGTCGACTGACGCCATAAAATAACCCCCTTCGAGGCTGGAGAACACAGCTCGAAGAGACTCCATCTTGAACTTGAAAATTTTCAAGTATGGATTGAGGGATTTTAGGTTCAGAATCGGTCTGCCTGAGCCGTCCGGCTTCGGCACGACAAAGAGGCTCGAATAGAACCCTTCCCCCCCGTTGGGACGGGGAAACCGGCACAACGACCCTCTGTTGACACAACTTTTGTATTGCAGCCTTTACCACCTCTCTTTCGGGAAGAGAAACTGGCAAGGCCGACACGAAAAAGCGGCGGGGGGGCATCTCCTGAAACTCCAGTCTGTACCCTTGGGACACTATGTCTAAGACCCAAGGATCCAGGGCCGATTGAACCCAGACCTAACTGAAGAATCGGAGACGGCCCCCCACCGGTACGGACTCCCGCAGGGGAGCCCCAGCGTCATGCGGTGGACTTGGTAGAGGCGGGGGAGGACTTTTGGTCCTGGGTGCCTGACACTGCAGGCAACGTCTTTCCCCTTCCTCTACCCTTTGAGGCGAGGAAGGATGAGCCCTTACCTCTTTTGTATTTATTAGGCCGAAAGGACTTCATCTGCTGATGGAGTGCCTTCGTCTGTTGTGTGGGAACATAAGGAAGAAAAGATGACTTACCCACAGTAGCGGTAGACACCAGGTCAGCCAGGCCGTCACCAAACAAAACACTACCTTTAAAAGGGAGAGCTTCCATATTCTTCTTGGAGTCGGCATCAGCATTCCATTGATGAATCCACAGCGCCCTTCTGGCCGAGACCGCCATGGCATTGGCTCTTGATCCCAAGAGGCCAACATCCCTCGCTGCATCCTTTAGGTAATCTGCAGCGTCCTTGATATAACCAAGAGTCAAAAGAATGTTATCCTTATCAAGGGTATCCATATCAGAAGCCAAATTATCAGCCCACTTAGCAATAGCACTACTCACCCATACCGACGCCACAGCAGGTCTGAGCATTGCACCAGTATTAACGAAAATGGACTTCAATGTCGTCTCCAGTTTGCGATCCGCTGGGTCCTTGAGAGCAGCTGTGTCCGGAGACGGAAGCGCCACCTTCTTGGACAAACGGGATAGAGCCTTGTCCACATTGGGAGACGACTCCCATTTGTCCCTGTCGTCAGAGGGGAAAGGATATGCCATCAAAATTCTCTTGGGAATCTGCCACCTTTTGTAAGGCGACTCCCAAGCCTTTTCACAAAGTGCATTCATTTCATGGGGGAAATTTTACCTCAGGCCTTTTCCCTTTAAACAAACAAACAAACAAACTCTTGTGTCAGGAACGGCAGGTTCCTCAGATATATGTAAAACATCTTTGATGGCTATAATCATGTACTGAATGCTCTTAACAACCCTTGGATGTAAAGAAGCCTCATTGAAATCGACATCGGAATCAGAGTCCATGTCGGTACCTGTATCTGCCATCTGGGTAAAAGAACGCTTTTGTGACCCTGAGGTAGTCTGTACCTGAGACAAAGCCTCCTCCATGGATTTTCTCCATGTTTGTGTCTGCGAATCAGATTTATCCAGTCTCTTAGATAATAAAGCCACATTTGCATTCAGTGTACTCAGCATAGTCACCCAATCAGCAGTCGGCTGTGCCGACAGAGTCATACCCAAATCCCTCTCTGCACCCCAAATAACTTCCTCCGGGGAGGAACACCCAGCCTCAGACATGTCGACACGGAGTACCGACACACCCACACTGGCCAAAAACAAGGGGACAGACCCACAGGGAAGCCCGTAGAGAGAAACACAGAGGGAGTATGCCAGCTCACACCCCAGCGCCCATATACTAATAGATATAGTATATGTGACCAGCGCTGTCAACAATATGATAAAAGCACCAAAGTTTATGTGCACCCCCCCCCCCCCCCCCCCATTTTTGCCCCCTTGTTACTTGTGGGAGCCTGGAGGTCCGGGCCAGCGTCTCTGCAGCACTGTAGAGAGAGAGAAAATGGCGCTGGTGAGCAATGTGCCGGCTAAGGCCCGCCCCTTTTATACTGGCGGGGGTAATCTATACGGTGCCCAGGCACCGTATAATCTGTTCTGCCAGTCTACTGACCCCAGTAACTGCTGCCCAGGGCGCTCCCCCCTACCCTGCGAGTGCCGTTGGTGATGTGTGTGGGAGCATGGAGCGCAGCGCTACCGCTGAGCTGTACCTCGTTACTGAAGTCTTCTGCCGTCACTGAAGTCTTCGGTTCTTCTAATACTCACCCGGCTTCTTCCTTCTGGCTTCTGTGAGGGGGGTGACGGCGCGGCTCCGGGAACAAGCAGCTAGGCGAACCAAGTGATTGAACCCTCTGGAGCTAATGGTGTCCAGTAGCCTAAGAAGCAGAGCCTTTAACTAAGAAGAAGTAGGTCTGACTTCTCTCCCCTCAGTTCCACGATGCAGGGAGCCTGTAGCCAGCAGGTCTCCCTGAAAATAAAAAACCTAACAAAAGTCTTTCTAGAGAAACTCAGTAGAGCTCCACTAGTGTGTGTCCAGTCACTCCTGGGCACAAAGTCTAACTGAGGTCTGGGGGAGGGGCATAGAGGGAGGAGCCAGTTCATACCCAGTCAAAGTCTTTTTAGTGTGCCCAAGCTCCTGCGGATCCCGTCTATACCCCATGGTCCTTTTGGAGTCCACAGCATCCTCTAGGACGTAAGAGAAAAAACTTTTACTGCAGCGTCCTATGTCCTGCTGCCAGTCTGCCAGCCCCCTCCGGCATCAACAATCCCCACTCCCTAGCCGTGGCGCAGGTGGAACAAAAGCTGCTGCGGCCACCGGCATAGATGTGTATGAAAGCAGCGCAGCGGAAGGCTTTCATAGGCCTCCCTGCATCGCATACTCTCTAAGCCCCGGAGCCTCCTCTGCGCGTGATGTCACAGAAGTGCCTCCCCGCCATAGCCGCGCCCAGATCCTTAGAGGCCCTGACTCCGCAACACAGCACCTGGCCTGCTGGCCTGTAAGCCCCGAGATGGCTAATGTAACGGATAGAGTGGGTGATATTGCTGACGGTAATGTCTGGACGCTGAATCAATGTAAAAGGTGACAGTGCTGTGCAGTGCAGTGGGTGTGCAGTGTCAATGACACTGCACAGCACTCTCACCTTTTACATTGATTCAACGAGTCAGTCAGTTCTGCCAGCCAGTCACTATTGTTAGGGATGGTGTCCCAACGTGTTGCATTAAAGGGAAGTAGACGCACTAAATAAACTACAGCTCCCAGCAGCCCTTAGTGCAGGAGCATTCCGGCGCTAAGGGCTGCTGGGAGATGTAGATTATTGAGTGCATCTTACAGGTTTTACTTTCACAATCTCCCTGAAATGCTTTTTCAAAAGTAGGCAAGTATGCATCAGGCCCTGCGTGCGCTGTTCACGCCATTGCAAGGGGTTATGACCCCTTAACCATTGCATGCCCTTTGTCCGTGCAATATTTAACCACTCACACAATTATGATTGGAGGTAATACTCTATATAATAATAAGATTTTACTCACCGGTAAATCTATTTCTCGTAGTCCGTAGTGGATGCTGGGGACTCCGGAAGGACCATGGGGAATAGACGGGCTCCGCAGGAGACTGGGCACTCTAAGAAAGATGTAGTACTACTGGTGTGCACTGGCTCCTCCCTCTATGCCCCTCCTCCAAACCTCAGTTAAGGAAACTGTGCCCGGAAGAGCTGACATTACAAGGAAAGGATTTTGGAATCCAGGGTAAGACTCATACCAGCCACACCAATCACACCGTATAACTTGTGATAAACTTACCCAGTTAACAGTATGAACAACAACAGAGCATCAACCAATGGATGCCAACATAACATAACCCTTTATTAAGCAATAACTATATACACGTATTGCAGAAAGTCCGCACTTGGGACGGGCGCCCAGCATCCACTACAGACTACGAGAAATAGATTTATCGGTGAGTAAAATCTTATTTTCTCTAACGTCCTAATGGATGCTGGGGACTCCGTAAGGACCATGGGGATTATACCAAAGCACCCAAACGGGCAGGAGAGTGCGGATGACTCTGCAGCACCGAATGGGCAAACACAAGGTCCTCCTCAGCCAGGGTATCAAACTTGTAGAATTTTGCAAATGTGTTTGAACCCGACCAAGTAGCAGCTCGGCAAAGCTGTAATGCCGAGACCCCTCGGGCAGCCGCCCAAGAAGAGCCCACCTTCCTTGTGGAATGGGCTTTCACTGATTTTGGATGCGGCAATCCAGCCGCAGAATGAGCCTGCTGAATCGTGTTACAGATCCAGCGAGCAGTAGTTTGCTTTGAAGCAGGAGCACCCAGTTTGTTGGAAGCATACAGGATAAACAGCGAGTCAGTCTTCCTGACTCCAGCCGTTCTGGTTACATAAATCTTCAAAGCCCGGACTACGTCAAGCAACTTGGAATTCTCCAAGTCACAAGTAGCCGCAGGCACCACAATAGGTTGGTTCAAATGAAAAGGTGACACCACCTTTGGCAGAAATTGCGGACGAGTCCGCAATTCTGCCCTGTCCATCTGGAAAACCAGATAGGGGCTTTTACATGACAAAGCCGCCAAATCTGACACACGCCTAGCTGAAGCTAAAGCCAACAGCATGACCACTTTCCACATGAGATACTTTAGTTCCACGGTCTTAAGTGGCTCAAACCAGTGGGATTTCAGGAAATCCAACACCACGTTAAGATCCCAAGGTGCCACTGGTGGCACAAAAGGGGGCTGAATATGCAGCACTCCCTTAACAAACGTCTGAACCTCAGGCAGTGAAGCCAGTTCTTTTTGAAAGAAGATGGATAGGGCCGAAATCTGGACCTTTATGGACCCTAATTTTAGGCCCATAGTCACTCCTGACTGTAGGAAGTGCAGGAATCGACCCAGCTGGAATTCTTCTGTAGGGCCTTCCTGGCCTCACACCAAGCAACATATTTTCGCCATATATGGTGATAATGCTTTGCTGTCACGTCCTTCCTAGCCTTTATCAGCGTAGGAATAACTTCATACGGAATGCCTTTTTCCGCTAGGATCCGGCGTTCAACCGCCATGCCGTCAAACGCAGCCGCGGTAAGTCTTGGAACAGACAGGGCCCTTGTTGCAACAGGTCCTGTCTGAGAGGCAGAGGCCATGGGTCCTCTGTGAGCATTTCTTGCAGTTCCGGGTACCAAGTCCTTCATGGCCAATCCGGAACAATGAGTATTGTTCTCACTCCTCTTTTTCTTACAATTCTCAGCACCTTTGGTATGAGAGGAAGAGGAGGAAACACATAGACCGACTGGAACACCCACGGTGTGACTAGTGCGTCCACAGCTATCGCCTGAGGGTCCCTTGACCTGGCGCAATACCATTTTAGCTTTTTGTCGAGGCGGGACGCCATCATGTCCACCTGTGGCAGTTCCCGTCGATTTGCAATCTGCGTGAAGACTTCTTGGTGAAGTCCCCCCTCTCCCGGGTGGAGGTCGTGCCTGCTGAGGAAGTCTGCTTGCCAGTTGTCCACTCCCGGAATGAACACTGCTGACAGTGTGCTTACGTGATTCTCCGCCCAGCGAAGAATTCTGGTGGCTTCTACCATCGCCACCCTGCTCCTTGTGCCGCCTTGGCGGTTTACATGAACCACTGCGGTGATATTGTCTGACTGGATCAGAACCGGTTGGTCGCGAAGCAGGGTCTCCGCTTGAAGTCTTCTGCCGCCGATTTCGATGTCTTCTTGCTTCTGCCGGCTTCTGTCTTCTGGCTCTGCGAGGGGGACGGCGGCGCGGTTCCGGGAACGGACGACAAGGTCAGGTCCTGTGTTCGATCCCTCTGGAGCTAATGGTGTCCAGTAGCCTAAGAAGCGCAACCTAGCCGCAGTTAGTAGGTTTGCTTCTCTCCCCTCAGTCCCTTGTAGCAGAGAGTCTGTTGCCAGCAGAAGCTCTCTGAAAATAAAAAAACCTAACTAAAATACTTTCTTATTAGCAAGCTCAGGAGAGCCCACTAAAAGCACCCAGCTCTGGCCGGGCACAGATTCTAACTGAGGTCTGGAGGAGGGGCATAGAGGGAGGAGCCAGTGCACACCAGTAGTACTAAATCTTTCTTAGAGTGCCCAGTCTCCTGCGGAGCCCGTCTATTCCCCATGGTCCTTACGGAGTCCCCAGCATCCACTAGGACGTTAGAGAAAAGAATATTGCACGCCACAAGGGCGTGCAAGGGTTTAAGGAGCGTAGCCCCTTGCGACAGTGTGAAGAGCGCCCGTAGGGCGCGATGAATCACCTAGTATATTATATGCTATTAAAGGAGGGCTGTTTTATATGCTAAAGCTGTCGTTCGTATATAAGAATGTATGTATTTGGAATTGTGATTGTTAAGGAATGTTGTGCTAATTGTGAATTGTCTATTACCATATTAATTTGTTGAAGAATGTGATATGAGCATAAATAAATACTGAGCGGGTACTAGTGAGACCACGCACCACCTGACGAAGTCTAACGACGAAACCAGTTGGGCGTGGCCTGTGGACTGAAGCGGACAGACGTCACAGTCATTATCCGTGGAAAACGAAAGATCCGAGGCTGGGAAGGCTTGAATACACTGCAGACGCCTGTCTTGCTAGCGGGAGACCCGTAGCCGAATGCTTGTATCAGCCATTACAGCTTTCACACTGTGAGACATCCGGAGGTTTCGCAAGAGAAGCGTGAGCCTGATGACATTTTTTTTAGATGTATGTAAGCTTTTATTATGTTATTAAATCATTGATACTTTAATACTCACTTGGTGCGTCCCTCTATCTTTTATATACACACACACACACACACACACACACACACACACACACACACACACACACACACACACATTTTTTTTTATTACAGCAATGTGCAAAGCAAAGTACATTGAACATAACACATCATATTGTATACATACTCATAGATAGGAAATGTTTTGGCATTTTTCATACACCTACTGAACAAATATCGAGTTATAAAGCCAAGAGAGCAGGAACTACGTGGTAACAATAACATGTACCAGCAGATAAGTGACTACCCACTTGATCAATATTGACATTTCCTGGCACAAACCTTGAAACATAAACTAGTATCCTGACAATGAAGGGCTGCCAGCTACGGAATCATTGATTTGTTGTGTTTGCTGACGCTTCGTGCACAAATAAACTACCTGCTGAGACACAACATTAGCTACCTGAAGTTCCTCAGGACTTTGGGAGTTTTGCCACCACCAAGATGGCCGCCCGGCCCAGCCCCGCCCCCTACCATGCGGCGAGCACCACGTGTGCCGGCAAAAAGTATCTATCAGTATCAGAGGCGAGGGCCAAGATGGCGGCGCGGTGGGGAACGGGAGAGGAGACGCAAATAATCGGGGGGATGGAGTTCTTCGCCGCCGGAGGCCGCCACCAGGTACCGCAGCAGCTGCCCCAGGCTTGCAGAGGCGGGCGAGGTCCGTGGTGGGCACCGGGGGCCCCCAGAGGCGCTGTCTGCACCAGCTGCCGGTGACACGTGGATAGCAGAGACACGCGTGTGTGCAGGAGCCGCCCGTGGGAGCGCCCGGGCACTGGCCCCGGGGCCACCCGGCCATTGTGCATGGTAGCTGCCCCCCCCTCTGTGCAGCTCCAGTCACAGGCTGGGGGCCTCTATACAGGGAACCCCCCAAATTATCATGTGGCCCCAGAGTAACTTCCAGCTGCTGTCCCACTGGCCCCACATCTCAGCTTATTACAGGGTTACTATGTGATAGAGATAGACACGCTGAATCATGTTTTAAATAAACCAAAGTATTATTGATCTAGTCAAAATGCATGGGTCTGTAGTATATGGCTGTAAATTTCCATAAGTAACAAGTGTTCTATGGGGGGAATTCAAATGTTTGAAAAGTTGGTTGGGTGTCTATTAGGAAAAAAACAGACACCCAGCTGACTTTTCAAACATTTGAATCCCCCCCCTCCCCTATGTGCAGGCTTTTGTCACACGACCGATAGTAATGCGATAATCCAATTTGTTCCAAACCCACCAGTGCATGTCCCCGTCAACACTCGCAACAGCCGCTGTGGCGCCTTGCTTCGGATTGTTTACACTGGCCGGAAGTGGGGGAACAAGATAAAAATCTCAGCTGGCGTGAAAGTTTCTGTGGCGTCAGCGGCTATTGTGCCACGCAAGCAAATTGCCTGCTACGCCAGTAGAGAAGGCTTTTTGTGCGCTAGAATTAGCGGAAACAAATTCTGCTATTGTACAGCGGCATTAGAACACCATATGGGAAACCTTCACTTCCAGTCAGTGTGAACGATACGAATGTGTCAGTGAGTAATTAATACACCTGTGCACCTGCTTGCTTACCTGCAAAACATGCTCTGTGTGGGGTAATGAGGACCGAGTTTGCAGACCTATGATCTAATAGGCCATACACACTGGGCGATATTACTGAAAGATATGAATGATCTCGTTCATATCTTGCAGTGTGGAGGCACCAGCGATGAATGATGTTCGGCCCAGCGCTTGTTCATCGTTGGTGCCACGTCGCTTGTGCATGCAGGCCAATATGGACGATCTGGTCCATATTTGCCTGCACTGCTATGGAGCCGGGAGACAGGGGGAGTGCAGAAACTTCACCCCCCCCCCCTCCCCCCATCACTGCCTTCCACGCCGCCGGGTCGGTCGTATCTGCAGTCGGGCAGCTCGGCGGCGGATCGCATAGTGTGTAGGGCCCTTAACATAACATCCAAACATCCGACTCTACTATGTATTGCTCTGTTTAATTCTGAGTCACTTACTCTTATCTGTATTACATCTATTATCATACTCGCCTCTGACTGTAGTCTGCATTACTTCTACTATATCGTCCCAGCCTCTGATTCTAATCTGTATTCTGTGATCCCAGGCTCCTGTAATCCTTCTGTTAAATCATTCCATTCCAGACCTTTATCTGTATTATTCTCCAGGATAATTACTCTTTTTGTTTCTTAAGTGATTTCGCCCAACTATTACTTTACTGTCCTCTGATCCTCAAAACTGAAACTCTGATGTTGCCCTGATATTCTGCCACCCTACTGGGCAACGCTTCCACCGTCACAATCCCACTTTTTCTTTTTTGGGAAGTGGGTGTGGCAGGACCTTGATGATGTAATCAACTGCAAATTGCATCATCTTGGCCCAGCATTGTCTGCTATGGTTGCTAGTTGAAATTCATTTTAAGTATATTTGTTATTTTATATGTAATCCTGTAACTTCTAGCTCTTTATCATCCCTCGACCAGTAATATTACTATTAGCATTGTATATCCCTGTAGACTGTATTGTATATCCCGGGAGCTGTCGGGCAGTAACGATATCAGGGTGCAGGGCTGTTTGTGTTCTTGATCCCGGGAAATTCATGTTGCAGATATTATCTGATCCGTATTCATGATACATGCAAACAGTGTCTGTCTTTGCACTAGATGAAACGTGTAAGCACTCTGGAGTAATTTCAGATATCCTCTTGCAGTGTGGTGGCCTGGATGAAGATGAGGCCTGTGATGACCTCTCTGAACTCTCTCTGTCATCCCTGGATAATGAAGGGCTACTGGGGACCTTCCAAGGATACATTGACCACTCCATAATTTCCATCCTTGATGATATTGGTGGCCAAGCTGAGGTACTGACAACACACGCCACAATCCATGGGACCATCTGAATGGATGATCCATTTTATACCTCAAACACCTAGCGGTGTTGGCTGCGACTTGGCACAGGTGGCTTGAGTTGTGTTCATGACTTCTGTTTAAATAAAAAAAAAAAGTTTGTTCTTTGTAGACTAGTGATTTAGTTCCAATCATTGTCAAAATGGTTCCGCATCCGCTCACATTGGTAAAAGTATTTTGTTGCGTTTCCCCAGAATGAAGATCTTCTTGACGAGGAGGATGAATTAACTCTCCTTACTGCTCTGACAGAGATATTGGACAATACAGACGATGAGAATATGTCCCCATTTGACACACTTCCTGATACGGACCTGCTGGTGCCATCAAAGGTTCGCGATTCTAGCTCTGTAAGTCTATTATGTTTTTGTACCCGTATTGCCGTTCAGAAAGTAGAATTATGTGGCAAACATTGAAACGACGGTTCAAATTGAATCCCAGTATTGAACGCTAAGCATATTTCAAGCTACGTTGACCATTCAGGAGCGTTCTTGTGGTGCGACACCCACAGATTCTGTTTTATTGAAATCTGATGGTATGGTGGAAAGAGGAGTAACAGTTAATTGGACGCAATCCTCCGACACGCATCGTGCCATTGTTCAGAAGATTGGATAGTGTGCACGCTCTATATCGTGTGTTCTGGGATTAGGGAAATTGGAATGACCGTCGCATCGTATAGTGTTTACACAATTTAAGTCTATATTGAAGTTCTAGGTCACATTTTGAGAGCGACTATTTTTCCCAAGTGGCACCAGTAGACTTAGTCATTGATTGTTAATGTCATCTCAACTTGTAAACATCCAACAGGAGTGTTAAACTGAGCCCATAGTGGGAGGTAATGGACAGGGTGATGAAGCCAGTTAGTGGGGTGCTTGAAATTCCGCACTCTGCCTGCAGCATCTCTTTAAGGTTAAATAACTTACTCTTGGAATTAAAATCTGGGTTGTTGATTGGAAGGAATGCAGCAGCGCTCCCTGACAGATGGTGCACGGTCCAGGGACCCTCAGTAGGTCCTTGGTGGATTCGCTTACATTGACTTGGTTTATGTTAGGAAGAGTGATCCGGTTCATATGAATTTATGGTTTACGGATCGAGATTATGTTTGAGTCTCCTTGGCATATTTCTCTCCAAGACCACCTGTGTCTGCACCCCAATTTGTGGCTTTGATGGTGTGCTGTTTGAGACCCAGACCCAGATCCTGAGGGCTTGTCAGGTTTCCAAACAAGTGGTAAGCATCCAACCTGCTTATATCCTTTCTACCCCTCCATGGAATATTAATTTTGGTGGCTTTTCAGTTAAGCCCTTTGTGCATCTTGAGTCCGTGAAAATTGCATTTTCTTATGTTGAAAGTGTCTTACTTCCTGGTCAGTGCTTCCAGGAGAGTTTCAGAATTGGTGGCTTTGTCCTTTAAGTTCCCTATTTTTTTTCCCCATTCTAATAGTGATTTTACGTACAAAGCAGTCTTTTCTAGCGAAGGTTATCTCGTGATTTCACTTGAACAAATATATTGTTCTTTCGGATTTCTCCCAGTCATTGTTGTCTTACTACATCGGCTACGCTACATCTTTTGGATGTGGTGCGTGCGTTACTGATTTATCTTGACCGTACGTCCTAAATTTGGCAGTCAATTGATTTTAGTAAATGCGATTAAACGTGGCAGGCCAGACTCAGTGCTTCATAGCTAGGTGGATCACTATACCTGTTCTGCGCCAGGCTTGTTCCAGACTTCCTTTGGGATCATTCTTTTTGGGCTGTCAATGCTTTCTGGACGCTATAGTGCCAGTTTTGGGTCAAATTTTTAATTACAGCTTTGCCACAGTGTACCCCCAGCCCTCTTACATGTGTTCTCATACATCTTGCCTCAATACACCACTCGGCAGGAGATGCTTGGAGTGAGTGAGCTGACAGGTTAACAATAAGAGGTTGGGTGGTTTTTTTTTTTTTTTGCCAATAAGACGAACAAGCAGACTCTGCTGATTTAAAATATGCAGCATGCCTATATTTTGTGTTCAACTGCAGCTGTATCTACATACGAAATGCTACGTTAGTGTTTTCTAGGGAAACCCTGTAATTTTGCGTTTCGTATGCAGATACAGTCATGGTCGTACACAAAATATAGGCATGCTGCGTATCATTTTAATCAGCAAAAGCTGCCTGTGCATCTTAACTTCATTTTGTGAATAAGATTAATTTTAATGTAAAAAGTCACACAATAAATTGATTGCCGCTACAGAGTCACACCACACCACGGCATGGCATGACTAGAAAGTCTGTTTAATGTGCAGGGAGGTTCGACGTAAGTGGACACATCTGTAGACTTGCTTTGGGAAGTCCCAGAGTCAACGGTGTCCTTCCATATTATTGTGGCTTATCCTGCTACATAGGCTTTACTTTTCTCTAACGTCCTAGTGGATGCTGGGGACTCCGTCAGGACCATGGGGAATAGCGGCTCCGCAGGAGACAGGGCACAAAAGCAAGCTTTTAGGATCACATGGTGTGTACTGGCTCCTCCCCCTATGACCCTCCTCCAAGCCTCAGTTAGGTTTTTGTGCCCGGCCGAGAAGGGTGCAATCTAGGTGGCTCTCTTAAAGAGTTACTTAGAAAAAGTTTTTAGGTTCTTTATTTTCAGTGAGTCCTGCTGGCAACAGGCTCACTGCATCGAGGGACTTAGGGGAGAGATTTTCAACTCACCTGCGTGCAGGATGGATTGGATTCTTAGGCTACTGGACATAGCTCCAGAGGGAGTCGGAACACAGGGCTCGCCCTGGGGTTCGTCCCGGAGCCGCGCCGCCGACACCCCTTGCAGACGCTGAAGATGAAGAGGTCCGGAACCAGGCGGCAGAAGACTCTCAGTCTTCATCAGGTAGCGCACAGCACTGCAGCTGTGCGCCATTGTTGTCAGCACACTTCACACAGCGGTCACGGAGGGTGCAGGGCGCTGGGGGGGGGCGCCCTGGGCAGCAATGTATAATACCTGTATGGCGAAAAATACATCACATATAGCCCTTGAGGCTATATGGATGTATTTAACCCCTGCCAGATATCTAAAACTCCGGAGAAGAAGCCCGCCGAAAAGGGGGCGGGGCCTATTCTCCTCAGCACACAGCGCCATTTTCCCTCACAGAAAGGCTGGTGGGAAGGCTCCCATGCTCTCCCCTGCACTGCACTACAGAAACAGGGTTAAAACAGAGAGGGGGGGCACTGATTTGGCGATATGTATATATATTAAAATGCTATAAGGGAGGAACACTTATATAAAGGTTGTCCCTGGATAATTATAGCGTTTTGGTGTGTGCTGGCAAACTCTCCCTCTGTCTCCCCAAAGGGCTAGTGGGTCCTGTCCTCTATCAGAGCATTCCCTATGTGTGTGCTGTATGTCGGTACGTGTGTGTCGACATGTATGAGGAAAATATTGGTGAGGAGGCGGAGCAAATTGCCTGTAATGGTGATGTCACTCTCTAGGGAGTCGACACCGGAATGGATGGCTTATTTATGGAAATTACGTGACAATGTCAACACGCTGCAAGCCGGTTGACGACATGAGAGGGCCGGCGAACAAATTAGTATCTGTCCAGGCGTCTCAAACACCGTCAGGGGCTGTAAAATGCCCATTTACCTCAGTCGGTCGACACAGACCCAGACACGGACACTGATTTCAGTGTCGACGGTGAAGAAACAAACGTATTTTCTTTTAGGGCCACACGTTAAGGGCAATGAAGGAGGTGTTACATATTTCTGATACTCCAAGTACCACAAAAAAGGGTATTATGTGTGAGGTGAAAAAACTACCTGTAGTTTTTCCTGAATCAGATAAATTAAATGAAGTGTGTGATGATGCGTGGGTTTCCCCCGATAGAAAATTATTGGCGGTATACCTTTTCCCGCCAGAAGTTAAGGCGCGGTGGGAAACACCCCTCAGGGTGGATAAGGCGCTCACACGCTTATCGGAACAAGTGGCGGTACCATCTACGGATAGGGCCGTACTTAAGGAGCCAGCTGATAGGAGGCTGAAAAATATCCTAAAAAGTATACACACACATGCTGGTGTTATACTGCGACCAGCGATCGCCTCAGCCTGGATGTGCAGAGCTGAGGTGGCTTGGTCGGATTCCCTGACTAAAAATATTGATACCTTTGACAGGGACAGTATTTTATTGACTATAGAGCATTTAAAGGATGCATTTCTATATATGCGAGATGCGCAGAGGGATATTTGCACTCTGGCATCAAGAGTAAATGCGATGTCCATATCTGCAAGAAGATGTTTATGGACACGACAGTGGTCAGGTGATGCAGATTCCAAACGGCACAAAGATGTATTGCCGTATAAAGGGGAGGAGTTATTTGGGGTCGGTCCATCGGACCTGGTGGCCAGGGCAACTGCTGGAAAATCCACCGTTTTTTACCCTAAGTCACATCTCTGCAGAAAAAGACACCGTCTTTTCAGCCTCAGTCCTTTCGTCCCTATAAGAGTCATATCTGCCCAGGGATAGAGGAAAGGGAAGAAGACTGCAGCAGGCAGCCCATTCCCAGGAACAGAAGCCCTCCACCGCTTCTACCAAGTTCTCAGCATGACGCTGGGACCGTACAGGACCCCTGGATCCTACAAGTAGTATCCAAGGGGTACAGATTGGAATGTCGAGAGGTTTCCCCCCTCGCAGGTTCCTGTAGTCTGCTGTACCAATGTCTCCCTCCGACAGGGAGGCAGTATTGAAAACAATTCACAAGCTGTATTCCCAGCAGGTGATAATAAAATTACCCCTCCGACAACAAGGAAAGGGGTATTACTCCACAGTATATGGTGGTACTGAAGGCTAGGTGAGACCTATTCTAAATCTGAAAAATTTGAACACTTACAAGGGTTCAAATCCAGATGGAGTCACTCAGAGCAGTGATAGCAAAGAACAAGGGGACTATATGGTGTCCCGGGACATCAGGGATGCTTACCTCCATGTCCCAAAATTTGCCTTTTCTCACCAAGGGTACCTCAGGTTCGTGGTACAGAACTGTCACTATCAGTTTCAAGACGATGCCGTTGGATTGTCCAAGGCACCCCGGGTCCTTACCAAGGTAATGACCGAAAGGAGGATTCGTCTTCAAAGAAAATGGACGACCTCCTGATAAGAACAAGGTCCAGAGAACAGTTGGAGGTCGGAGTAGCACTATCTCAAGTAGTTCTACGACAGCACGGGTGGATTCTAAATATTCCAAAACCGCAGTTGTTCCGACGACACGTCTGCTGGTCCTAGGGATGATTCTGGACACAGTCCAGGAAAAGGTGTTTCTCCCAGAGGAGAAAGCCAGGGAGTTATCCGAGCTAATCGGGATCCTCCTAAAACCAGGAAAAGTGTCAGTGCATCATTGCACAAGAGTCCTGGTAAAAATGGTGGCTTATTACGAAGCGCTTCCATTCGGCAGATTTCACGCAAGAACTCTTCAGTGGGATCTGCTGGACAAATGGTCCGGATCGCATCTTCAGATGCATCAGCGGATAACCCTATATCCAAGGACAAGGGTGTCTCTCCTGTGGTGATTAGAGTGCTCATCTTCTAGAGGGCCGCAGATTCGGCATTCAGGATTGGATGCTCGTGACCACGGAGGCCAGCCTGAGAGGCTGGGGAGCAGTCACATAAGGAGTGTGATCAAGTCTGGAGAATTCTCTCCACATAAATATACTGGAGCTAAGAGCAAATTTATAATGCTCTAAGCTTAGCAAGACCTCTGCTTCAAGGTCAGCCGGTATTGATCCAGTGGGATAACATCACGGCAGTCGCCCACGTAAACAGAAAGGGCGGCACAAGAAGCAGGAGGGCAGTGGCAAAACTGCAAGGATTTTTCGCTAGGCGGAAAATCATGTGATAGCACTGTCAGCAGTGTTCATTCCGGGAGTGGACGACTGGGAAGCAGACTTCCTCAGCAGGCACGACCTCCACCCGGGAGAGTGGGAACTTCATCGGGAAGTTTTCCGCATGATTGTGAACCGTTGGGAAAGACCAAAGGTGGACATGATGGCGTCCCGCCCGAAAAAAAAAAAATGGGACGGGTATTGCGCCAGGTCACGAGACCTTCAGGCGATAGCTGTGGACGTCCTGGTAACACCGTGGGTGTAACAGTCGGTGTATGTGTTCCCTCCTCTGCTTCTCATAACCAAGGTATTGAGAATTATAAGAATAGAGGAGTAAGAACTATACTCGTGGCTCCGGATTGGCCAAGAGGGACTTGGTAACCGGAACTTCAAGAGATGCTCACAGAGGACTAATGGCCTCGGGAGCTAAGAAGGGATTTGCTTTCAGCAAGTACCATGTCTGTTCCAAGAGGAACCGTGGCATCGGCCTTTAAGAAAGGACCTGCTCCAGCAGGGACCTTGTCTGTTCCAAGACTTACCGCGACTGCGTTTGACGGCATGCGGTTTGAACGCCGGATCCTAAGGGAAAAGGCATTCCGGAAGAGGTCATACCTACCCTGGTCAAAGCCGGGAAGGAGGTGACCGCACAACGTTATCACCACATGTGGTAAAAATATGTTGCGTGGGTGAGGCCAGGAAGGCCCCACGAAAAAATTTCAACTAGGTCGATTTCTGCACTTCCTGCAAACAGGAGTGTCTATGAGCCTCAAATTGGGGTCCATTAAGGTTCAAGTTTCGGCCCTATAGATTTTCTTCCAGAAAGAATTGGCTTCAGTTCCTGAAGTCCAGACGTTTGTCAAGGGAGTATTGCATATACAGCCCTTGTGTGCCTCCAGTGGCACCGTGGGATCTCAACGTAGTGTTGGGATTCCTCAAATCATATTGGTTTGAACCACTCAAATCTGTGGATTTGAAATATCTCACATGGAAAGTGACCATGCTGTTGGCCCTGGCCTCGGCCAGGCGATTGTCAAAATTGGCGGCTTTGTCTTACAAAAGCCCATATTTGATTTTCCATTCGGGACAGGGCAGAACTGCGGACTCGTCCCCAGTTTCTTCCTAAGGTGGTGTCAGCGTTTCACCTGAAACAACCTATTGTGGTGCCTGCGGCTACTAGGGACTTGGAGGACTCCAAGTTGCTAGACGTTGTCAGGGCCCTGAAAATATATATATATATATATATATATATATATATTTCCTCTATCGTCCTAGTGGATGCTGGGGTTCCTGAAAGGACCATGGGGAATAGCGGCTCCGCAGGAGACAGGGCACAAAAAGTAAAGCTTTTCCAGATCAGGTGGTGTGCACTGGCTCCTCCCCCTATGACCCTCCTCCAGACTCCAGTTAGATATTTGTGCCCGGCCGAGAAGGGTGCAATCTAGGTGGCTCTCCTAAAGAGCTGCTTAGAAAAAGTTTAGCTAGGTTTTTTATTTTACAGTGATTCCTGCTGGCAACAGGATCACTGCAGCGAGGGACTGAGGGGAGAAGGAGTCAACTCACCTGCGTGCAGGATGGATTGGCTTCTTGGCTACTGGACATCAGCTCCAGAGGGACGATCACAGGTACAGCCTGGATGGTCACCGGAGCCGCGCCGCCGGCCCCCTTGCAGATGCTGAAGTCAGAAGAGGTCCAGAATCGGCGGCTGAAGACTCCTGCAGTCTTCTAAAGGTAGCGCACAGCACTGCAGCTGTGCGCCATTTTCCTCTCAGCACACTTCACACGCAGTCACTGAGGGTGCAGGGCGCTGGGGGGGGGCGCCCTGGGAGGCAAATGTAACCTATATAAAGGCTAAAAATACCTCGCATATAGCCCCCAGAGGCTATATGGAGATATTTAACCCCTGCCTGGATTCACTAAATAGCGGGAGACGAGCCCGCCGGAAAAGGGGCGGGGCCTATCTCCTCAGCACACGGCGCCATTTCCTCTCACAGCTCCGCTGGTCAGGACGGCTCCCAAGTCTCTCCCCTGCACTGCACTACAGAAACAGGGTAAAACAGAGAGGGGGGGGCAAATTTATGGCGATATTTTGATATAACAAAGCAGCTATAAGGGAGCACTTATTATAAGGCTATCCCTGATATATATATATATAGCGCTTTTGGTGTGTGCTGGCAAACTCTCCCTCTGTCTCCCCAAAGGGCTAGTGGGTCCTGTCTTCGTTAGGAGCATTCCCTGTGTGTCTGCTGTGTGTCGGTACGTGTGTGTCGACATGTATGAGGACGATATTGGTGTGGAGGCGGAGCAATTGCCAAATATGAGGATGTCACCCCCTAGGGAGTCGACACCAGAATGGATGCCTTTATTTATGGAACTACGGGATAGTGTCAACACGCTAAAGCAGTCGTTTGACGACATGAGGCGGCCGGACAATCAATTAGTGCCTGTCCAGGCGACTCAAACACCGTCAGGGGCTGTGAAACGCCCTTTGCCTCAGTCGGTCGACACAGACCCAGACACAGGCACTGACTCCAGTGGTGACGGTGACGAATCAACCGTATTTTCCAGTAGGGCCACACGTTATATGATTTTGGCAATGAAGGAGGCGTTACATTTAGCTGATACTACAGGTACCACTAAACAGGGTATTATGTGGGGTGTGAAAAAACTACCTATAGTTTTTCCTGAATCAGAAGAATTAAATGACGTGTGTAATGAAGCGTGGGTTGCCCCTGATAAAAAGCTGATAATTTCAAAGAAATTATTGGCATTATACCCTTTCCCGCCAGAGGTTAGGGAGCGCTGGGAAACACCTCCTAGGGTGGACAAGGCGCTAACACGCTTATCTAAACAAGTGGCGTTACCCTCTCCTGAGACGGCCGCACTTAAAGATCCATCAGATAGGAGGATGGAAAATATCCAAAAAAGTATATACACACATGCAGGTGTTATACTACGACCAGCTGTAGCGACTGCCTGGATGTGCAGTGCTGGGGTAGTTTGGTCAGAGTCCCTGATTGAAAATATTGATACCCTGGACAGGGACAATATTTTACTGTCGTTAGAACAAATAAAGGATGCATTTCTTTATATGCGTGATGCACAGAGGGATATCTGCACACTGGCATCACGGGTAAGTGCTATGTCCATTTCGGCCAGAAGAGCTTTATGGACGCGACAGTGGACAGGCGATGCGGATTCAAAACGGCATATGGAAGTTTTGCCGTATAAAGGGGAGGAGTTATTTGGAGTCGGTCTATCAGATTTGGTGGCCACAGCTACAGCCGGGAAATCCACCTTTCTACCTCAAGTCACTCCCCAACATAAAAAGGCACCGACTTTTCAACCGCAGCCCTTTCGTTCCTTTAAAAATAAGAGAGCAAAGGGCTATTCATATCTGCCACGAGGCAGAGGTCGAGGGAAGAGACAGCAACACGCAGCTCCTTCCCAGGAACAGAAGCCCTCCCCGGCTTCTACAAAAGCCTCAGCATGACGCTGGGGCTTCTCAAGCGGACTCGGGGACGGTGGGCGGTCGTCTCAAAAATTACAGCGCGCAGTGGGCTCACTCGCAGGTAGATCCCTGGATCCTGCAGATAATATCTCAAGGGTACAGGTTGGAATTAGAGACAGATCCACCTCGCCGTTTCCTGAAGTCTGCTTTACCAACGTCCCCCTCCGAAAGGGAGACGGTTTTGGAAGCCATTCACAAGCTGTACTCTCAGCAGGTGATAGTCAAGGTACCTCTTCTACAACAAGGGAAGGGGTATTATTCCACTCTTTTTGTGGTACCGAAGCCGGATGGCTCGGTAAGGCCTATTCTAAATCTGAAGTCCTTGAACCTGTACATAAAGAAGTTCAAGATGGAGTCACTCAGAGCAGTGATAGCGAACCTGGAAGAGGGGGACTTTATGGTATCCTTGGACATCAAGGATGCGTATCTCCACGTTCCAATTTACCCCTCACACCAGGGGTACCTCAGGTTCGTTGTACAAAACTGTCACTATCAGTTTCAGACGCTGCCGTTCGGATTGTCCACGGCACCTCGGATCTTTACAAAGGTAATGGCCGAGATGATGATTCTTCTTCGAAGAAAAGGCATATTAATTATCCCATACTTGGACGATCTCCTAATAAGGGCAAGGTCCAGAGAACAGCTAGAGATGGGATTAGCACTGTCTCAAGAAGTGCTAAAACAGCACGGGTGGATTCTGAATATTCCAAAATCCCAGTTAATGCCGACAACTCGGCTGCTGTTCCTAGGGATGATTCTGGACACTGTTCAGAAAAAGGTTTTTCTCCCGGAGGAAAAAGCCAAGGAGTTATCCGAGCTTGTCAGGAACCTCCTAAAACCAGGAAAGGTGTCTGTACATCAATGCACAAGAGTCCTGGGAAAAATGGTGGCTTCTTACGAAGCAATTCCATTCGGCAGATTCCACGCAAGAATTTTCCAAAGGGATCTGTTGGACAAATGGTCAGGGTCGCATCTTCAGATGCACCTACGGATAACCCTGTCTCCAAGGACAAGGGTGTCTCTTCTGTGGTGGTTGCAGAGTCCTCATCTATTGGAGGGCCGCAGATTCGGCATACAGGATTGGATCCTGGTGACCACGGACGCCAGCCTGAGAGGCTGGGGAGCAGTCACACAAGGAAGAAACTTCCAGGGAGTATGGACGAGTCTGGAAACGTCTCTTCACATAAACATTCTGGAACTAAGAGCAATATACAATGCTCTAAGCCAGGCAGAACCTCTGCTTCAGGGAAAACCGGTGTTGATCCAGTCGGACAACATCACGGCAGTCGCCCATGTGAACAGACAGGGCGGCACAAGAAGCAGGAGTGCAATGGCAGAAGCTGCAAGGATTCTTCGCTGGGCAGAGAATCATGTGATAGCACTGTCAGCAGTGTTCATCCCGGGAGTGGACAACTGGGAAGCAGACTTCCTCAGCAGACACGATCTTCACCCGGGAGAGTGGGGACTTCATCCAGAAGTCTTCCACATGCTGGTAACCCGTTGGGAAAGACCAATGGTGGACATGATGGCGTCTCGCCTCAACAAAAAACTGGACAGGTATTGCGCCAGGTCAAGAGATCCGCAGGCAATAGCTGTGGACGCGCTGGTAACGCCTTGGGTGTACCAGTCGGTGTATGTGTTTCCTCCTCTGCCTCTCATACCAAAAGTATTGAGAATTATACGGCAAAGAGGCGTAAGAACGATACTAGTGGTTCCGGATTGGCCAAGAAGGACTTGGTACCCGGAACTTCAAGAGATGATCACGGAAGATCCGTGGCCTCTACCTCTAAGGAGGGACTTGCTTCAGCAGGGTCCCTGTCTGTTTCAAGACTTACCGCGGCTGCGTTTGACGGCATGGCGGTTGAACGCCGGATCCTAAAGGAAAAAGGCATGCCGGAAGAAGTCATTCCTACTTTGATTAAAGCAAGGAAGGAAGTAACCGTGCAACATTATCACCGAATTTGGCGAAAATATGTTGCGTGGTGCGAAGATCGGAGTGCTCCGACGGAGGAATTTCAACTGGGTCGATTCCTACATTTCCTGCAATCAGGATTGTCTATGGGTCTCAAATTGGGATCTATTAAGGTTCAAATTTCGGCCCTGTCGATTTTCTTTCAAAAAGAATTGGCTTCAGTCCCTGAAGTCCAGACCTTTGTTAAGGGAGTGCTGCATATACAGCCTCCTGTGGTGCCTCCAGTGGCACCGTGGGATCTCAATGTGGTTTTGGACTTTCTAAAATCTCATTGGTTTGAACCACTAAAAAAGGTGGATTTGAAATATCTCACTTGGAAAGTGACCATGCTTCTAGCCCTGGCTTCTGCCAGGAGAGTATCAGAATTGGCAGCTTTATCTTACAAAAGCCCATATCTGATTTTCCATTCGGACAGGGCAGAACTGCGGACTCGTCCGCATTTTCTCCCTAAGGTGGTGTCAGCATTTCATCTGAACCAGCCTATTGTAGTGCCTGCGGCTACAAGTGACTTGGAGGACTCCAAGTTACTGGACGTTGTCAGAGCATTAAAAATATATATTGCAAGGACAGCTGGAGTCAGAAAATCTGACTCGTTGTTTATATTGTATGCACCCAACAAGATGGGTGCTCCTGCGTCTAAGCAGACGATTGCTCGTTGGATCTGTAGCACAATCCAACTTGCACATTCTGTGGCAGGCCTGCCACAGCCTAAATCTGTAAAGGCCCACTCCACAAGGAAGGTGGGCTCATCTTGGGCGGCTGCCCGAGGGGTCTCGGCATTACAACTTTGCCGAGCAGCTACGTGGTCAGGGGAGAACACGTTTGTAAAATTTTACAAATTTGATACTCTGGCTAAGGAGGACCTGGAGTTCTCTCATTCGGTGCTGCAGAGTCATCCGCACTCTCCCGCCCGTTTGGGAGCTTTGGTATAATCCCCATGGTCCTTTCAGGAACCCCAGCATCCACTAGGACGATAGAGAAAATAAGATTTTACTTACCGATAAATCTATTTCTCGGAGTCCGTAGTGGATGCTGGGCGCCCATCCCAAGTGCGGATTATCTGCATAAATTGTACATAGTTATTGTTAACTAATTCGGGTTATTGTTGAAGGAAGCCATCTTTCAGAGGCTCCGCTGTTATCATACTGTTAACTGGGTTTAGATCACAGGTTGTACGGTGTGATTGGTGTGGCTGGTATGAGTCTTACCCGGGATTCAAAATCCTCCCTTATTGTGTACGCTCGTCCGGGCACAGTACCTAACTGGAGTCTGGAGGAGGGTCATAGGGGGAGGAGCCAGTGCACACCACCTGATCTGGAAAAGCTTTACTTTTTGTGCCCTGTCTCCTGCGGAGCCGCTATTCCCCATGGTCCTTTCAGGAACCCCAGCATCCACTACGGACTCCGAGAAATAGATTTATCGGTAAGTAAAATCTTATTATAATTCCAGGACGGCTGGAGTCAGAAAGTCTGACTTGCTGTTTATATTGTAGGCACCCAAAAAGCTGGGTGCTCCTGCTTCTAAGCAGACTATTGCTCGTTGGATTTGTAGTACAATTCAGCTTGCACATTCTGTGGCAGGCCTGCCACAGCCAAAATCTGTAAATGCCCATTCCACAAGGAAGGTGGGCTCATCTTGGGCGGCTGCCCGAGGGGTCTCGGCTTTACAACTTTGCCGAGCAGCTACTTGGTCAGGGGCAAACACGTTTGCTAAATTCTACAAATTTGATACCCTGGCTGAGGAGGACCTGGAGTTCTCTCATTCGGTGCTGCAGAGTCATCCGCACTCTCCCGCCCGTTTGGGAGCTTTGGTATAATCCCCATGGTCCTGACGGAGTCCCCAGCATCCACTAGGACGTTAGAGAAAATAAGATTTTACTTACCGATAAATCTATTTCTCATAGTCCGTAGTGGATGCTGGGCGCCCATCCCAAGTGCGGATTGTCTGCATTACTTGTACATAGTTATTGTTACAAAAAAATCGGGTTATTATTGTTGTGAGCCATCTTTTTTAGAGGCTACTTCATTGTTATCATACTGTTAACTGGGTTCAAATCACAAGTTGTACGGTGTGATTGGTGTGGCTGGTATGAGTCTTACCCGGGATTCAAGATCCTTCCTTATTGTGTACGCTCGTCCGGGCACAGTACCTAACTGAGGCTTGGAGGAGGGTCATAGGGGGAGGAGCCAGTACACACCATGTGATCCTAAAAGCTTGCTTTTGTGCCCTGTCTCCTGCGGAGCCGCTATTCCCCATGGTCCTGACGGAGTCCCCAGCATCCACTACGGACTATGAGAAATAGATTTATCGGTAAGTAAAACATTTTTTTTTTTTTTTTTGCCTCCATGTGGCTTTGTTAACTAGAGTGGGATGTGTTGGAGGTGAGCAGAACTTAGTTTTTAGTTAACTATTTAGTGCTTGCTCCTTGTGCCATCACTCTAACAGTCAGCAATGTCCCCCAAATGGATTACGAGTGGAAGAGAAGTAACACAGTGTAGATAATCTTAATTCCCTAAGGGAGGAATCCTAAAAAGAGCCAACATTCTGCTAGCCAGGGGATAGCCATAGTGTAAGAACAGATAGTCTGGCCTCATTTAAATTAATATTCAGATACACCAGGACATAGGGCTCCATGCACAGAATTGTTTGTTTTATCTGCCCTACCCTTTTTCTTGTAATTTCTAATCTGTCCCACCACACCATGAAAGCATCGGCCTAATAGTGGGTCACATATAAGAGGGATATTCCAACTCATGAAACTGTACAGGTTTTAAAGTCTGACGTACTTTAGCGTAGGTGATCGAGCACGAAGTAAGTTGCCTGTTCTCAAAACTGGATATCCTTTAATCCTGGACTGTTGAGAGAGAGAGAGGGTTTTATCCTTTTACATTAGAGTAGGACATTTTCTCCTTGCTGACTGTGTTCAATTCTTTTGTGCATGGAATCATAAGTACTTTGCTGTGTGTGGGTCATTTCCATATGGCACCTGTAAGGTTGTAGAGCAGAGCTGATGCATATCTTATGGCTTTCCTTCACAGATGGACGACCGCGGCTCTGGGCCAAACTGGGACCTTTTTCCAGACTGTATTGGCTCTACATCAAAAAGGCGCAAGAGGAGAAGAAGCGTAAGAGGATGTTTACTTCGCAGAGAACGAAGAACAGAGCCGACCCGACAACGTAGTGATGGAGAAGATGAAGAGGTTCAAACTCCAGAGAAAAGCCCCGGCTTACTGGCCTTTGACAAAGATTTTGCTATTGAGACTGTAACGGAGATCAGAGAACTGGAACGTGAGCGGTACCTGAAGCAGGGCACACCTTGTATCGTTAATATAGAGAATTTTACCCTTCACGACCTGGTGAAATACATGCACCCTTACTGCCTACCTGCTGTAACTGTGTGCGTAGACCCAGATGATGATGAAAGCCTCTTGAGCGATTCTGTGTTTCTTGAGATAGTGTCTGATCAGGGGGAATGTATAAAAGTACCTGTAGTTGTGGAACACCCAGGGGATGACCTGAGCCCAATGTCTTCAGAGGACAATTGTCCTACACCCGACTCCCCTGGGGAATTGCATGTGAAAACCCAACTGTCACCTGAATCCGCGTCCGAGCAGTGTGATCCCGGACATGAAACGAATCGTGGAAAACCTCTGTCCAGTATAGAGATTACAGTGGATTCCGTGAAGGTAAAGGAGTGTTTGAACAAGGAGTCCACAATTGTGCCTGGTGTGGACGACATAGCCACTAAACCTTTGACTACTGATGGTACTGTTAATTTAACTTTGGATAATAAAAGCAGCACTGATGGCTGTAACCCAGACTTAGAGGGATTGGCTCCAGATTCTCAGAAGATCGATGACCCAGTGATCTGTGTGCCACTTGCTGGCAAGGAAAGGCTACGACTGAAGAGAAAAAAATCCAGCAAAGATAAAAAAGTAAAAAATAAACTAGATAGTGAAGACAAATCACAGGATGCGCCGCATACAGTAACACAGCAAAGCGCCATCCAACCTGCCCCAAGCTGCTTAAGTAACCCTGCAATGCAGGAGTCTGATGTTTTAATGAAAACATTGGAGCAGGTGAAAAAGGATTCCCAGATGGAACTACGCACATCGAGGGTGGGTCGTACCAAATTGAGAACCCGAGCAAGCTTGGACAGTACCAACCCTGTGCGAAAAATGACAGCTGAGGCCTGTAAAGACGTGTCTGCTTGTGTGGAAAAAGAGAAGCAAAATTGTATAAAAAGAGTTGCTGACGTGGACTATGCATTAGAGGAAAGTAACCTAAGACGTGATGGAGATCAGAGCTCAGGACCTGATGTGGCTCCAGAATCTGCTGTAAGTGATGATGCGCAGTTTGAAGAGGCGAGTGGCCAGGACATGTTGGTTACTGCAGTACCTGATGTCCATTTAAATGAGACTTCAAGTATGGAGGAATTGAATCTCTCAAAAAGTGAAGATGTCAAAGATTGTGATTCTACACAGTGTACCAAAGACACCAAGCCCAAGTCACTTAGCCTAAGTGAATATAGGAAGCGGTTTCAGCACCGCAAACCAAACCCTGAGCAAGAGAATGACAATGTGTCTTGTAGTAAATGGCCATCCATTCCCGAGCCACCAACAGAGTTGGCAGAACTCCCCTGTTTGATTGTACCAATGAAATTAAATAAAACCTCAGTGGAGGGAAAACGAGCTGCCCCGAGTAAGGCTGAGGAATGTACCTCTGAGCTTAATGTTCCTGTAAGATTGGGATCTGTCGCACCAAATGTGGCTCTAACGTCTGTATACAGCCAGGAGGCTCCACAGCTGAAACCAACTGAATCAGCCTGTACAAATATTGTAGACCTTATTCCACCTCCTGTGGTAGCTTCCCAACCAAATGTACCACCGCCTTTCTATCCATCCAACTGGCCACTTGTCCCTTCATATCCTGCATTTTATCCTGGCCTGCCACCTTTGCCAGTAGTGCCACAATTTCCAAACTGCATGCCACCTATAATACCCATGCAACCACCTCCACCAGTGCTGGGTTGGCCTTCATTTCCCCCACCACCTATTGCGGTGGGGCCAGTGCATCCTACTGGTTGGGTTTCTGAGCCGCCCCCACCTTACTGGTCAAACTCTCGAGTTATCCCAATGATGCCTGATTACAGATGCATGCAAAGCTCTGCTGAAAACCCTGCTCCCTTTAGTACTGCAAGTGTAAATGTACTGCCTGCTGAGAAGATGCCCAAAGTTACCCCTTTTCCATCTGTAGAACACTGTAACCAGGATATTGTGCTTGTTAGGGATAAAGCAAACCAAATACCATCGCAGAAGCCCGGGCGTAACGGGATCAGTACAAAAAAATCTAGAGAAACACTAGAAACTGTTGAGTATACCAAATCTACATATAAGGCATCATCCAAAGTTTGTCCACAAATATGTCCCAACCTTAAGTCTGATTTACAGTCATCACCTAGCAAAGCTGTTGAGAAAGTCCAGTCTAAACCTCCACTAGAGTCCATCAAGGCAAATGTTACTTCTATTGACCAACAGTCTACAAACCAGACCGTCTTCAAAATAATGGAAATCTTAAAAAAGGCTCAAAAGCTTGGCTATCAGATAAAGCCATCAATTGTGTCTTCTGTAACCGTGCCCAGTCCCCATCTGGGAGCAGAGAAATCTCCTCCTGTGTCTGCATTAAAACCTGCTGAGCCTGAGCAGACTGTACTTGCTGGTGTCTGCACACAAGAAGTTCCTACACCTGTAGCCGCTAAGTCTTCCATTGTTCCCATGATTAAACCAAAGGTTGATGTCAACATTCCAACCACTCAATGTGACACTTCAAAGATGGCAGTGGAAAGTAACCCTGTAACGGCATGTATCCTCCCTAACCAAAGCGCCCAAGAGCCTGCCCTACCTTCTCTTGCAGAAGAGGTCTGTCCATCAGGGAAACGCGTCCAGGCCACTTTACCAGTATCCAATCACGGGGAACCGGAGAAAAGTTTCACTTGCGAGTCAGGTAACTTATGAGGATGTTTAGTGTATGGGAGAGTATAACTTGTAGTGTGTGTAGTTCATGATGCTACATTTTCTTTCTCCCTTTATTAAGGTATTGTGGCATCAGACCTAAGCAGCTTTCTGGAACAGTTTGAAAAATATGAGGGTAAGTGTATGGCGCAACTGTTCTGATATTTGGCTATCGGGAAGTACCGTCACTGTGGGGGGGGGGGGGGGGGGGGGACTTGGTTGCACTGGTTCCTTATACTGGTGATTTGCTTTCTCTGCAATATTATAGATGTACATACTCGGACAATTTGCCGTTCTCGCAAGTTAGTGTCTTGCAGACAAGCATGATGAAAGCCTTAAGAATGCCTTATTAAGCTCTATAGTGAAGGCAGTGCACCTAACGTAGTACACATGGCATTTCAGGCTCCCATTTTGTCAGGTGTGAACATAGCCTTAAAGTACAACATCTGGTAATTTCTTTCACCTACTCAAAAAAAGGAAACCCAGAAATGATTCCCAGAAGAAAAAAATCCCTTTGTGGAGCACTCTTTTATGTATATAATTAGTAATTTAATAAAACATAACTTTTATTCACTCTTGTTAAAAGACTAACTAAACATGGACATACAATAAAAATACAATAATCATGTATATTATACGCTCACCAAATAATAATGGTAGTGGTGGTATTATAAAGCATTAAATGAATAAATACATGTAACGCATCAATACACCAGAATAAAACTTTAAGTGTTAATTCATAGTCATCTCCAGCTAATGGTACCCTTAAATCAATTCTTAATAGGTTGCTGTTATTTCAAAACATTCCATGTAGTTCATTCATTGGCAATCAATTTTGGATAACATGCATTAAATCATAAGCAATGTGCCACAGGTGCTAAAATTGAACATGATAGCATAATTTGCATACAACCTCATAAGTGAATTATAGCTCATGCTCCCTGTGAGCAGAAGAGATTATCATCCTCTGCATATGGATCTAGGAGTTATCCTGCAAATTACCCAGAAAGCCAAATATTCACAATAATAGTTAATTCTTATAACAGTTACTATTGTAGCATGACTTTGGAATGATGGTGTAAATTATAAACCATGATGTGGCAAACATGCCCTATCCCTTATATAGGTGTCGGGTATTAATTTCAATGCACTAGATTGGATAGAGACAGCTTGAGAATATGCCGCCCCTTCTGCTGCCGCCGTCTTCCGTGAGCGGACGGGGGGTGAGAGCGGGACAAGCAAACGCTGGTCACGAAACGGGAGATACAGTGATAGGCCCTTTCTCCTCCGTTTGCGGTATTAGATGGCCCTGATTACACTAGGCATCGCAGGGACCAAATTCGCCACCGGGAGGAGGGCAAACACCGAAAATGAAAAAATAGAAAAAAAATAGAGGTACAGATAATATAGACATATACTGTAATAATTATGATCGAGTAGAATTTAATCCAAGAAAACAGCACTGTAGGTATCGTAACTGTATCCCTGAGAGTGATCTTTATTACTATGTAACAATACACTGAAAAGGAGGATTTTGGTACTTACCGATAAATCCATTTCTCTGAATCCTCTAGGGCAGGGGTTCTCAAACTCGGTCCTCAGGACCCCACACAGTGCATGTTTTGCAGGTGACCCAGCAAGTGCACAGGTGTATTAATTACTCACTGACACATTTTAAAAGGTCCACAGGTGGAGCTAATTATGTCACTTGTGATTCTGTGAGGAGACCTGCAAAACATGCACTGTGTGGGGTCCTGAGGACCGAGTTTGAGAACCTGTGCTCTAGGGGACACTGGAGGTTCCTTAGACATTAGGGGTGTGAAGCTTGCAACCGGAGGTGTGGCACAATCTAAAATTAGAATTGTCTGCACAGCCGACTCCTCCCCCTTCACATCCCTCCTCCCTCAGTTTTGAAAATTTGACTGAGAGAATAGGACATGATACTATAGCACCGGGCGAGGAACCGAACAGTACAACCTATCAAACAGCATCCCAGAACTTCTTTAACTGAAAAACGAACACTGTTTGTACAAACTGTTTGAACAAGAACCATAAACACAGCAAGAATGACAGCACCGAGGCGGGCGTCCAGGGTCCCCTAGAGGATTCAGAGAAATGGATTTATCGGTAAGTACCAAAATCCTCCTTTCTCTTTCATCCACTAGGGGACACTGGAGGTTCCTTAGACATTAGGGGACGTCCCAAAGTTATCTCCCAGGGAGGGAGTGCTGTCTGCCGCCTGCAAAACCAAACGTCCGAACTTAAACTCTTCAGACGCAAAGGTATCAAACTTGTAAAACTTTGCAAACGTGTGGGCTGAGGACCACGTCGCCGCTCTACAAAGTTGAGCAGTGGAAACACCTCTGGCAGCTGCCCAGGAGGCACCCACTGATCGGGTGGTATGAGCACCTGTCTGTACCGGAACCTGTTTACCACAGGAAACATAAGCTTGCCGAATGGCAAGCCTAATCCACCGAGACACAGACTGCTTAGAAGCCGGCCAACCCTTTTGGCCCATCATAAAGGACAAATAAATGGTCCGACTTCCGAAAGGACGACGTAATGTGTACGTACACCCGCAACGCTCGGACAACATCCAAGGATACATCCCCATCTGCAAGACACTGGAAAGATGGGACCACAATCGGCTGGTTTACATGAAACCCCGAAACAACTTTAGGAAGGAAATCCGCTCTTGTACCGAGTTCTGCCCGATCCTCGTGAAAAATCAAAAAAGGACTCCTTACACGATAAGGCTCCTAACTCAGAAACCCGCCTAGCCGAAGCCAAGGCCAGCAAACAACGTTACCTTCCAAGAGAGATGTTTCAGGTCTGTTCTCGGTAACGGCTCAGAGTGGCGATTTAAAAAAAAATCTAATACCAAATTTAAATCCCATGGTGTAGTGGGTGGACGAAAAGGGTGCTGTATCCTCAGAACCCCCTGTAAAAAGGTTTGAACCTCTGGCAAGGATGCCAACCGCTGTTGAAAAAGGATGGAAAGAGCCGACACTTGAACCTTCAGAGATCCCAGCCGCAGACCTAACTCTAGGCCGGCCTGAAGGAAAAGGAAAAGTCTAGATAAGTGGAAGGTCGTCGAATTCCATCCACGTTCCTGACACCAGTCTATGTACCGCTTCCAAATTCTGTAATAATGCATGGCTGTGACCGGTTTTCGAGCCTCAATCATCGTAGGAATAGCCGTTCTAGGTATCCCTCTGTTCCTTAAGATCCGGGTTTCAATAGCCACGCTGTTAAACTCAGCCTGTTCAGGTCCGGATGGTGAAACGGGCCTTGAGATGGCAGGTCCTCTCTCTGAGGTAACCGCCAAGGGTCGTCCGCTAACAAACCCTGTAGATCCGAGTACCAACTCCTGCGTGGCCAATCTGGTGCGATTAGAATCGCCCACACTCGTTCTCGTTTCAACCTCTTCAGAACCCTGGGATCGGTGGAAAGATGTAAACCTTTTTGTAACCCCAAGGAAGTGTTAATGCGTCCACTCCTTTTGCTGCCGGATCCCTTGTTTTGGGCACATATCTGGGCAGCTGGTGGTTCTGCAGAGACGCCATTAGGTCTACTTGAGGAAGACCCCATCTCCTCACCACCATGTCGAAAATCCGTGGATGCAGGCACCACTCTCCCGGGTGCATGTCCTGGCGACTGAGATAATCTGCTTCCCAGTTCTCCACACCTGGAATGAACACTGCCGAGAGGATGACGTTTCGCCTTTCTGCCCACAACAATATCCTTGTGGCTTCTCGGAACGCCATCCTGCTCTTTGTTCCTCCCTGACTGTTTATGTAAGCCGTCGTTGTGACATTGTCCGACTATATCCTCACGTACTGATTCATGACCAGGTCTTCGTCGAGGAGAAGTGCATTGTAAACTGCTTAGTTCGAGAATGTTGATGGGCAATTTGCTCTCCTGTAACGTCCATCGTCCCTGATACTGATGGTCCTCGAAGACGGCACCCCAACCTCTGAGACTAGCGTCCGTTGTCAGGATCCTCCAATTCCATATTCCGAATCTCTTCCCTGCTGCGAGATTCTTGTGTAACGACCACCATATCAAGGAGACTCGTACGTCGGTTGATGTCGGATTCTCCGATGAAGAAGCCAGTGCGAACCCGCTCCCTGAACAATGAGGTTCATCTGAAATGGTCGGAAATTAAGTCTGCCGTACTGAAGAGCTTCGAACGACGCCACCATCTTTCCAAGTAGTTGCACACAGAGGTGCAGAGAAACAGTCTGTGTCCGTAGTACCTGAGCCACCAACTTCTGTATGTCCTGGATCTTGGACTCTGGCAGGAAAATTTTCAATTTCACGGTGTCCAAGAGGAGACCTAGGAACTGAATCCGCTGAGTTGGAATAAGGTTGGATTTCTGGATATTCACTATGCACCCGTGTTGAACGAGAAATCGGTGAGATGTCTGAGCATCTTCTATCAGCTTCTCCTGTGAGAAGGCCTTGATCAGAAGATCGTCTAGGTAGGGTATTATTGTGACCCCTAAAAGTCTCAATCCTGCAACCATTACCGACATGATCTTTGTGAAGATCCGTGGCGCAGTCGATAGACCGAACGGTAAGGCTCTGAACTGGTAATGATCCTTCACCAGCGCAAACCGTAGGTAAGCTTGGTGGGGAGCCCAAATCGGGATATGCAGGTATGCATCCTTTGTCCATGGATACCATGAACTCGCCCTGTTCCAAACCTGCAATGACCGATTGGATTGATTCCATTTTGAATTTGTAAACCTGTAGAAACTGGTTTAAAGCTTTTAAATTGAGTATTGCCCTGACTGTCCCATCTGGTTTTAGCACGACAAAAAGATTGGAATAAAAGCCCGTTCCTCTCTGAAAGAGAGGAACTGGAGTAATAACCTCTGACCGTAGCAATTTTTGAATTAAAGTCAGTAGTGCATTCGCCTTCAGAGGGCACCGAGGCAAACCAGTTGTAAAAAAACTGACTGTGCGGTCGCTGTTGAAATTCCATCCTGTACCCTTGTGAGATTATGTGGTTTATCCAAAGTTCCGTGGAGGTTGTGGCCCATATGTCCTGAAAACCTTCCAGACGTGCCCCCACCAGGTGAGCTGGGGGACCGTCATGTCACGGTCTTGTCAGCAGGTTGATCCTGCTTTCTGGTTGTCGCCTGTGAGCGGCCTCTACCTCTGCCCCCACGTGCCGGCGTACCGAAACCTCTGCTTCGGGCCCGAAAGGACTGAGATCTAAACGAATTAAACCTTGGACCCGAATAACCTCTCAACCTGTGGAGTGGTTCTCGTATAAGGAGTTGGAAGGAATGTGGACTTCCCTGCCGTAGCCTTGCAATCCATTTGTCCAATTCTGGACCAAAAAGCATTCCACCCCCAAAGGGAATGGCTTCCATCGCCTTCTTGGTGTCAGTCTCCTTGCCATTCTCTGAGCCATAAAATCCGTCTAGCAGATATGGCGGATGCTGAGATGCGCGATACAATCCTGCTAGTATCCTTTGAGGCCTGACACAAGTATGAAGCAGATTCTCTAATGTGTTCAGCTAGCTGGGTAATCTCTTCCAAGCTATTTTTCTCCTCAATAGGCTGTACAATACGGCTAGCCCATGCTCCCATGGCCTTGTTAACCCAAGCACAGATGAGCGTAGGTCTCTGTGCCGCACCTGCTGCTACAAAAATCGACTTTAAAGCTGTGTCAACCTTTCGGTCTGAAGCATCCTTTAAAGTCGTTACATTAGGTATCGGTAAGATTGTCTTTTTTTGACAATCTTCCTAAGGATGCATCCACTGCCGGCGGAGTCTCCCATTTATCCATTACACCTTTAGGTAAAGGGTAAGTCACTTGAAACCGTTTCGGAAATTGAAAACGTTTATCTGGTTGTTTCCAAGCCGCCTCCATCTGAACTTGGAGAGATTTAGGAATAGGAAAGACTGCTGAACGCGTTTTTTTGGGATTCGAACAATTCGAATTCCTCAGGCTCCTTTACCTCCTACTGCCTTAAAGTTTAGGATCTCTTTCACCGCGTCAATCAATGAATCAAGACCTGAGATCGCTGTGTCCTCTTCCGGAGAATCTGCGTCTAGATTAGATTCAATCAACTCACCTGCCTTCGTATCCATAATAAGACCCTCCTCCTCTGTTACAATCGGAAGAGATCTTTTAACTGCCATGCGCACATTCTTTTCTGCTTGTGCGGGCGGCGTTAACTTGATGAGAAATTCTTCCATCGTCTTGCAGGGGTATCTTCCCATGACCTAGACGGAACATTGCTTACAGGTAGTGCGTCCTTGTCTAACAGGAGTCGCACACCCCGGAGCTGCCAACCCGCGTGCTCTTGCTTTAGACATGTCTGACACACTACACGCCAATTAGACAACGTTTTCCCCCTTTACACTAGGAAGGGAAATTGTAATAAGCGACGGGAGGGGATTGGATCCGGCTGTAAAAATCTTTCCCTTCTTTACATAGGGAAAAAGACAAACCTTTAAAATAAAAAAAAAATTTTTTTAACACCAGCCGGTTTTGCTAACCTCACAGACCCAGTTGTCATCAGCGACGATTTAGGGTCCTCCACGCGCTTCCCAGTATTTCCGTCGGCAAACGGCCAGAACGCGTTTCACCACGAAGGGCTTAATCACCTGTGAGCCTAACACAGGTGATTAAGCCCATCATGGTGAAACGCGTTCTAGCCGTTTGCTGATTCCCCACTGCAGGGGGAACAGCATTTACACGTCTACACCTTTCAGCTAAACAAGTCAGGTACCCTTCTTTCTCTCCCTTTTCAGGTGTCTTCTCCGGCGCATTTGGTTCCTGCTATGAATCGTGTACTCAGGACCACCTAACACCACACACGGGAGACGGGGCTGCTCACTGTATCTTTCTCCGGCCAGCGTGCTCCGCTCTCACCTTCGTCCGCTCACTGAAGACGGAGGCAGCAGAAGGGGCTGCAGATTGCCACGCTGTCTCTATCTATCCAATCTAGTGCATTGAAATTAATACCTGACACCTATATAAGGGATAGGCATGTTTGCCACATCATGGTTTATAATTTACACCATCATTCCAAAGTCATGCTACAATAGTAACTGTTATAAGAATGAACTATTATTGTGAATATTTGGCTTTCTGGGTAATTTGCAGGATAACTCCTAGATCCATATGCAGAGGATGATAATCTCTTCTGCTCACAGGGAGCATGAGCTATAACTCACTTATGAGGTTGTATGCAAATTATGGTATGTTCAATTTTAGCACCTGTGGCACATTGCTTATGATTTAATGCATGTTATCCAAAATTGATTGCCAATGAATGAACTACATGGAATGTTTTGAAATAACAGCAACCTATTAAGAATTAATTTAAGGGTACCATTAGCTGGAGATGACTATGAATTAACACTTAAAGTTTTATTCTGGTGTATTGATGTGTTACATGTATTTATTCATTTAATGCTTTATAATACCACCACTACCATTATTATTATTTGGTGAGCGTATAATATACATGATTATTGTGTTTGTATTGTATGTCCATGTTTAGTTAGTCTTTTAACAAGAGTGAATAAAAGTTATGTTTTATTAAATTACTAATTACCGTATATACTCGAGTATAAGTCGACCCGAATATAATCCGAGGCACCTAATTCTACCACAAAAACCTGGGAAAACTTATTGACTCGAGTATAAGCCTAGGGTGGGAAATGCAGCTCTAGCCGTACACAGCCCTCAGTGCCAGATATGCCCCCACAGTGCTGCCAGATATGCCCCCACAGTGCTGCCAGATATGCCCCCACAGTGCTGCCAGATATGCCCCCACAGTGCTGCCAGTTATGCCCCCACAGTGCTGCCAGTTATGCCCCCACAGTGCTGCCAGATATGCCCCCACAGTGCTGCCAGATATGCCCCCACAGTGCTGCCAGTTATGCCCCCACAGTGCTGCCAGTTATGCCCCCACAGTGCTGCCAGATATGCCCCCACAGTGCTGCCAGATATGCCCCCACAGTGCTGCCAGATATGCCCCCACAGTGCTGCCAGATATGCCCCCACAGTGCTGCCAGTTATGCCCCCACAGTGCTGCCAGATATGCCCCCACAGTGCTGCCAGATATGCCCCCACAGTGCTGCCAGATATGCCCCCACAGTGCTGCCAGATATGCCCCCACAGTGCTGCCAGTTATGCCCCCACAGTGCTGCCAGATATGCCCCCACAGTGCTGCCAGATATGCCCCCACAGTGCTGCCAGATATGCCCCCACAGTGCTGCCAGATATGCCCCCACAGTGCTGCCAGATATGCCCCCACAGTGCTGCCAGTTATGCCCCCACAGTGCTGCCAGTTATGCCCCCACAGTGCTGCCAGATATGCCCCCACAGTGCTGCCAGATATGCCCCCACAGTGCTGCCAGATATGCCCCCACAGTGCTGCCAGATATGCCCCCACAGTGCTGCCAGATATGCCCCCACAGTGCTGCCAGTTATGCCCCCACAGTGCTGCCAGTTATGCCCCCACAGTGCTGCCAGATATGCCCCCACAGTGCTGCCAGATATGCCCCCACAGTGCTGCCAGTTATGCCCCCACAGTGCTGCCAGATATGCCCCCACAGTGCTGCCAGATATGCCCCCACAGTGCTGCCAGATATGCCCCCACAGTGCTGCCAGATATGCCCCCACAGTGCTGCCAGATATGCCCCCACAGTGCTGCCAGATACGTTCCCTCCCCAAGTGCCAGGTATGCCCCACAGTGCTGTTACTTACCCCTCCGTCGATCCCGCGCTGTCTTCTGGAGGGACACGAAGCACACAGCGTGCGCGGCTCTCCTGTGTCCCTCCTGCATCTTCGGCGGCCGCGGCGGGTCTATTATAGGAAGTGCCGGTTCGTGATCAGAGGTCACGAACGGGTATTTCCTGTAATAGAACCGCCGCTGCTGCCGCCGGAGATGCAGGAGGGACACAGGAGCGCCGCGCGCTGTGCGCTCCATGTCCCTCCTTCACACTGCTCTGCCTCTGCCTGCACTGACTCGAGTATAAGCCGAGGTGGCTTTTTCAGCACAAAAAAAAGTGCTGAGAAAGTCGGCTTATACTCGAGTATATACGGTATATACATAAAAGAGTGCTCCACAAAGGGATTTTTTTTTCTCTTCTGGGAATCATTTCTGGGTTTCCTTTTTTTGAGTAGGTGATATTCAGTTCCGTGGAGCACCTCCGGCGTTGATACTAAATTAATGTGAGCTAATTCATGCACAAGCTGGTTCAAAAATAATTTAATTTACTTATTTTATGTTCTGTGCGGGATACTCAATACTCTTTACAACAGAATTTATTTCACCTTCATGCTATAAAATGAGACTTCAGTGTGTGAGGGTGGGAAAAGACTAGAGTGGGACAAGGTCACTGTCTTACAAATACACAGGTGGATATTATAAGCCGTACTACGCACGGTTGGTGATGTACCGGCCCTAAATTGAACTTTATCCAAGACTGAACTAATGAAACATAGCTCTGGGATTTCGTGGGTTCAATGTTAGTTACTTAAAACGTTGTCTATTTTCGTGTTGCATTTTTGTATTTTGCCTTTTTTCTTGGTTTGTCCTGGGCTGTGCTACCTAAAGTTAACCACACAGACCTGTTCTTCTGCTCAGCCACAGTGTCCGGGTTAGGCCATACACATTGACTGTCAAGTCGCACAAGAAGAGCCACGATTACGTCCGGTTTTCCCAGCAGCCTGTTCATGTGGTTGTACAAAGGCTGCTCATTTTGGCCGACAATGGGGGTAATTCTGAGTTGATCGCAGCAGCAAGTTTGTTAGCAGTTGGGCAAAACCATGTGCACTGCAGGGGAGGCAGATATAACGTGCAGAGAGAGTTAGATTTGGGTGGGTTATTTTGTTTCTGTGCAGGGTAAACACTGGCTGCTTTATTTTTACACTGCAAATTAGATTGCAGATTGAACACACCCCACCCAAATCTAACACTCTCTGCACATGTTATATCTGCCTCCCCTGCAGTGCACATGGTTTTGCCCAATTGCTAACAAACTTGCTGCTGCGATCAACTCCGAATTAGGTCCCATGATCCTCCTCAAATTTTCTCAACATATACGTTAAGTAGTTCTGTGGCCACACACTTGGGATACCACACTTACTGCAGGGCGCAAAACAGCTGCTGCCTTCCGGTGGCAGGACAATTACTTTAATCTGCAGGGAAACTCCCTTTTACTGCCTTTTGGGAATATTCCGGCCCCTACGCTTATAGTTCACTGATGTTTCATGCTCTAACACAAAGCGTTCGGCAGCTGTTCTGTGTGATTTCTATAAATATCCTATCTGATTCGTGACCATTGAAGACACTGTGTCATAATGTAAAAAGAGTATTGGGCCCTACACAGTTGGCGATAACGATGATCGATATCGTTCAAAAATGAATGATAAATTGTTCATATCGGTCCCGCAATCGTTCATCGTTGATCTATCCTTGTTTATAGATGCAAGTCAATTTGGACGATATAGATGTATGTACTCTCATATCGTCCAATTTGCCCATCGATATCATCCCGTGTGCAGGCAGAAATCGTTGGTGGGAAAAAAAATTTCGACCATCGATGATAATGTTGGTCGTTAAAATGGCTAACATCGCCCAGTGTGTTAGGGCCCTTTTGAATACAATTAGAGTCTAGCAGTGTTATGTGTTCTGTGCATTACAATCCTTTACATGCAGTATTTCACCAAATTTGGTTCTTTTCAGAAAAAGATGAGAAATGTCCCCCTCCCAGTCCTGATAAATTGGCTGTAGGCATCTCTGGGTAAGTGAGTTGAGAAGCCGTTCTTAGTGTGATCTATAAAGGGAAATTCCACCTACATTGGTAAAACTGTGTCTAATGCGCAGTTCACCGCTTATTCTAGGGTAAACTAAATCTGTCTGGACTGCAGAGCTCAGTGAAGGCTGAACCGTACCTTTAAGAAATATTGGCCGACTACAGTCTGGGGGGGGGGGGGGGGGGGGAAGAATGATTTAATTAGCCGTGGGACTTACGAATAGACATTAGACAAGTAGTCATTAGGTCGACAGGGTCAAAAGTTTGACACAAAAATTGGGTCTTGTTTCTAAACATTTTTTTACCCCAATTTTTTTAAATGCGTTCGCTCGCCATGCTTTGGGCGTGGTTGGTCGCTCCGCTCGCCACAAGGTTACTAATGGTGATCATTTTGTGACATGGATAGTCCATTTTATGAAATGCGTCCACTCCCCACGCTGCTGGCTCCGTTTCGCTTGCCGCAAGGTTACTTAAGGGAATAGTTTGTGACATGGATGGTAAATGCAGCAAAAGTTGCAAATTTTTTTTTTTTTTTTAAATCCCCTTAAAAAAAAAAACTACTGTTTTGATCTAATGCATATAGACCATTAGTGGTCGACCTATTGACTGTAGACCTTTTTAGTGTAGAGCTACAGACCGGATACCGACGTACGGCAGGCTTTTAGCTACCAGGTAATGTACCTGGTGGTGTTCATTTATATTCATTGGTAAGGTATAGATTTTGGGAACAGTGCCCGGAGCTATGCAGTTAGACAGCGAGGTAAACTCTGGGGGTTGTATTCGCAACCTCCTAAGGTGCCAGCAGAAATCCACACGTGGGGCTTTCCGCGGGCGGTAAGTGAGCAGTTTCAGGCTCTTAACCTGGCAGCTAACCACCCTCAGGAAGTCCTGCAGCTAATTGAATTCCCCCTCCTACATCTGTGTGCTTAGGCCTCTAGTGTTTGTCCAGCAAGTGTTGATTTTTGTTTCTGTGCGCAGAGAAGAAAATGTTTTTGTAGTTTATACTTTTTTATTTGTTAAGAGTGTTTAACGCTGAGATGGGAAACTACTGGAACTTCAAATTGCGTTTCCAGTAAGTGGGTTCAGCATGTGCTATAAATTAAATATTTATTGTAAATGAAAATGAAGTCACTTGACAATATAGAACGTACTGGAAATATCTTTACCTCCAAATATGAGTTATTCTGACATCTGTTTTTTTGCAAAGACACCAATTCTTGCGGTTACTGAATAATGTATTTTGCTCTATTGGAGGAAACAAAAGCCTTGAAGTGCGTGAACTGTAACATGCGTCTCTGTACAGGGATTTGGGTAAAATCTGATCCCCCTTCGCCTTGTACGCTGCGGATTGTTTTTTTATTTTATTTTAGTCTGAAACGCTCTGTGCTGGCATCAAGTCTGTTCTTGTTCTTGATCTATGAATATTTGTTTCCTTTGCAGGTCTAGAAAACCTGTAGACGAGAAGATACATGATAAACATGCGGCACCTAAGCTGGCTAATACAGCTGGTATGTATACTCTGTGACCTATAATACGTTACAGATGCATAAAATACGTAGGTTAACGAATTGGTTAAATTACCATACAGTAAATATAGTTTAGGTAACCCTTCTGGGGTCTTTGCCCAATGGGTGAAGTCAGACTGCCCACATCTGCCGTAGATAAATCCTAAGCTGTTCCCTCATGGCTATACAGCAGTCTGTGACGCAAATGTTATTTTATCTTAAAGGTGTCGCCCCTCCCGCCGCTCCATCACGCCCTGATTGCAAGGCTGTTATTTCTGGGCCCTTGCTGGGGAAATCCAAGTCTTTGCATGGTCTGGCGAGAAGCCACTCTTCACCCTTGAAGACCACAAAGCTCATTGAGGCGATACCGTTTCCACGGGGCAGACTGAGAAACCGGAATGGGTCTGTCACACACGTGGCATTGCCTCCTGTCCACGTGGCATCGGGTGAACACGATTACTGCTTCCTTTCTGCCTCCTGCCGTGAGCAGAGTCCAGTTACTGATGGTAACGCTGCAACCACCGCAACACTGACCCCACCAGCTCAGTGCGAGGAAGGGTCTCGCTGGAATGTCAAGCACCATCAACATATTACAATAAAGCCCATTGTGCAGTTCAACACACAACAGAAGAAATCCCCTCCAAAGCTGCCTGCATCAAGTGCACCTTCAGTTGTCCCCAACCAAAGTACGGACTGTGGCTTGGTGAAGCCAGAAGCACCTTATAAAAGTATCCAAAAAGATAGTAATGCTCCTCTGGACCATAGGATACCTGCTACAGCAGAATCGGCAGGAAACAGTCCACCGGGCTCAGTATTAAGGTCCTCCGACCCCTTGCCTTATCACAGTGACTGTGGAGAGAGTAGAACTGATGTAAAAAGGGAGAACTCTGTGTCTCGGAGGTCTCTGCGCTGCTACAGGAAGTACACCAGATCCCCCAGTCCCCAGCAATCTACAGGGAGCGAGCGGTCAAGTCGTAGTTGTTCTGGTTCATCCTCCTCCTCTTCTTCAACGTCTCGTTCAAGATCCCCTCCATCAAAGAGGAGAAGAACGTAAGTCGCTGGCTGTAATTTGTTAAATGCCTTTCTCTATCGTCCTTGTGGATGCTGGGGTTCCTGAAAGGACCATGGGGAATAGCGGCTCCGCAGGAGACAGGGCACAAAAAGTAAAGCTTTCCGATCAGGTGGTGTGCACTGGCTCCTCCCCCCATGACCCTCCTCCAGACTCCAGTTAGATTTTTGTGCCCGGCCGAGAAGGGTGCAATCTAGGTGGCTCTCCTAAAGAGCTGCTTAGAGAAAGTTTAGCTTAGGTTTTTTATTTTACAGTGAGTCCTGCTGGCAACAGGATCACTGCAACGAGGGACTTAGGGGAGAAGGAGTGAACTCACCTGCGTGCAGGATGGATTGGCTTCTTGGCTACTGGACATCAGCTCCAGAGGGACGATCACAGGTACAGCCTGGATGGTCACCGGAGCCGCGCCGCCGGCCCCCTTGCAGATGCTGAAGTAAGAAGAGGTCCAGAATCGGCGGCTGAAGACTCCTGCAGTCTTCTAAAGGTAGCGCACAGCACTGCAGCTGTGCGCCATTTTCCTCTCAGCACACTTCACACGGCAGTCACTGAGGGTGCAGGGCGCTGGGAGGGGGGCGCCCTGGGAGGCAAATGAAAACCTTTTTTTGGCGAAAAATACCTCACATATAGCCCCCAGAGGCTATATGGAGATATTTAACCCCTGCCAAGATTCACTAAATAGCGGGAGACGAGCCCGCCGAAAAAGGGGCGGGGCCTATCTCCTCAGCACACAGCGCCATTTTCTCTCACAGAAAGCCTGGAGAGAAGGCTCCCAGGCTCTCCCCTGCACTGCACTACAGAAACAGGGTTAAAACAGAGAGGGGGGGCACTGATTTTGGCGATATTGAGATATATATAAAGATGCTATAAGGGAAAACACTTATATAAGGTTGTCCCTATATAATTATAGCGTTTTGGTGTGTGCTGGCAAACTCTCCCTCTGTCTCCCCAAAGGGCTAGTGTGGGTCCTGTCCTCTGTCAGAGCATTCCCGGTGTGTGTGCTGTGTGTCGGTACGTGTGTGTCGACATGTATGAGGACGATGTTGGTGAGGAGGCGGAGAAATTGCCTGTAATGGTGATGTCACTCTCTAGGGAGTCGACACCGGAATGGATGGCTTATTTAGGGAATTACGTGAGAATGTCAACACGCTGCAAGGTCGGTTGACGACGTGAGACGGCCGACAAACTATTAGTACCGGTCCAGGCGTCTCAGAAACACCGTCAGGGGCGTTAAAAACGCCCATTTACCTCAGTCGGTCGACACAGACACAGACACGGACACTGAATCCAGTGTCGACGGTGAATAAACAAACGTATTTCTCATTAGGGCCACACGTTAAGGGCAATGAAGGAGGTGTTGCATATTTCTGATACTACAAGTACCACAAAAAAGGGTATTATGTGGGAGTGAAAAAACTACCTGTAGTTTTTCCTGAATCAGATAAAATAAAATGAAGTGTGTGATGATGCGTGGGGTTACCCCGATAGCAAATATTGGCGTTATACCCTTTCCCGCCAGAAATTAGGGCGCGTTGGGAAACACCCCTTAGGGTGATAAGGCGCTCACACGCTTATCAAGTGGCGTTACCGTCTCCAGATACGGCCGCCCTCAAGGAGCCAGCTGATAGGAAGCTGGAAAGATATCCTAAAAAGTATATACACACATACGGTGGTTATACTGCGACCAGCGATCGCCATCAGCCTGGAGATGCAGTGCTGGGTTGGCTTGGTCGGATTCCCTGACTGAAAATATTTTATTCATATAGAGCATTTAATAGGATGCATTCTATATATATGTACGTGAGATGCACAGAGGGATATTTGCTCTCTGGCATCAAGATAAGTACGTTGTCCATATCACCCAGAAGATGTCATGGACACGACAGTGGTCAGGTGATACAGATCCCATACGGCACATGGAAGTATTGCCGTATAAAGGGAAGGAGTTAGTTGGGGTCGGTCCATCGGACCTGGGGACCACGGCAACAGCTGGGAAATCCAACCTTTTTACCCCAAGTTACATCTCAGCTGAAAAAGACACCGTCTTTTCAGCCTCAATCCTTCCTTTCCCATGAGGGCATGCAGGCAAAAGGCCAGTCATATCTGCCCAGACATAGAGGTAAGGGAAGTAGACTGCAGCAGGCAGCCCCTTCCCAGGAAAAGAAGCCCTCCACCGCGTCTGCCAAGTCCTCAGCATGACGCTGGGGCCATGCAAGCGGACTCAAGGTGGGGGGGTAGTCTCAAGAGTCTCAGCGCGCAGTGGGATCACTCGCAGGTTGACCCCTAGATAGTACAAGTATTATCCCAGGGGTACAGATTGGAGAGTCGAGACATCTTCTCCTCGCAGGTTTCTGAAGTCTGCTTTACCAACGGCTCCCTCCGACAGGCAGCATTGGAAACAATTCACAAGCTGTATATCCAGCAGGTGATAATCAAAGTACCCCTCCTACAACAAGGAAAAGGGTATTATTTTTCCACACTATATTGTGGTACTGAAGCCAGACGGCTTGGTGAGACATAGTCTAAACTGAAATCTTTGAACACTTACATAAAAGGTTCAAATCGAGATGGAGTCACTCAGAGCAGTGATAGCGAACCGAAAAAAAGGGGACTATATGGTGTCCCTGGACATCAAGGATTACCTCCATGTCCAAATTTGCCCTTCTCAACAAGGGTACCTCTGGTTCGTGGTACAGAACTGTCAATATCAGTTTCAGACGATGCCGTTTGAATTATCCACGGCACCCCGGGCCTTTTACCAAGGTAATGGCCGAAAAGATGTTTCTTCAAAGAAAAAAGGCATCTAAATTATCCCTTACTTGGACGATATCCTGAAAAGGGCAAGTTCCAGAGAACAGTTGGAGGTCGGAAGAGCACTATCTAAAGTAGTTCTACGACAGCACGACTGGGTTCTAAATATTCCAAGAATCGCAGCTGTTTTCCGACGATACGTCTGCTGTTCTTAGGAATGATTCTGGGCATAGCCCAGAAAAAGGTGTTCCTCCGGGAGGAAAAAGCCAAGGAGTTATTCGACCTAGTCAGAAACCTCCTAAAACCAGGCCAAGTATCAGTGCATCAATGCACAGGAGTCCTGGGAAAAATGGTGGCTTCTTACGAAGCGATTCCATTCGGCAGATCTCAGGGGATTTGCTGGACGAATGGTCCGGATCGCATCTTCAGATGCATCAGCGGATAATCCTGTCTCCAAGGACAAGGGTGTCTCTTCTGTGGGGGCTGCAGAGTGCTCATCTTTTAGAGGGCAGCACACTCAGCATTCAGGACTGTGTTCTGGGGACCACGGATACCAGCCTGAGTAGGCTGGGGAGTAGTCACACAGGGAAAAAATTTCCAAGGAAGTATGGTCAAGTCTGGAGACTTCTCTCCACATGAATATACTGGAGCTAAGGGCAATTTACAATGCTCTGAGCCTAGGAAGACTCCTGCTTCAAAGTCAACCGGTGCTGATCCAGTAGGACATCATCATGGCGGTCGCCCACGTTATCAGACGGGGCGACACAAGAAGCAGGAGGGCAATGACAGCAAGGATTCTTCGCTGGGCGGAAAATCATGTGATAACACTGTCAGCAGTGTTCATTCCGGGAGTGGGCAACTGGGAAGATTTCCTCAGCATAAATGAATTCCACCCGGAAAAGTGGAAACTTAATCTGGAAGTTTCCACATGATTGTAAACCGTTGGGAAAGACCAAAGGTGGTTATGATGGCGTCCCACCTGAAGCGCCAGGTCAAGAGACACTCAGGCAATAGCTGGGACGCTCTGGTAACACCGTCGGTGTACCAGTCGGGGTATGTGTTCCATCCTCTGCTTTTCATACCCAATGTATTGAAAATGATAGGAAGGAGAGGAGTAAGAACTATACTCGTGGCTCCGGTTTGGCCAAGAAGGACTTGGTTCCCGGAACTTCAAGAGATACTAAGAAGGGTCTTGATTCGGCAAGAACCGTGTCTGTTCCGGGACTTACCGCAGCTGCGTTGACGCCAAGGCGGGTGAACGCCGGATCCTAAGGGAAAGAGGCATTCCGGAAGAGGTCATCCCTACCCTGGTCAGAGCCAGGAAGGAGGTGACCGCACAACATTATCACCACTTAGGTGAAAATATGTGCCAGGGTGTGAGTCCAGGAAGGCTCCACGGAAGAATTTCAACTAGGTTAATTTCTACATTTCCTGCAAACAGGAGTGTCTATGGGTCTCAAATTGGGTCCATTAAGGTTCAAATTTCGGCCTGTTGATTTTCTTCCAGAAAGAAATTGGCTTCAGTTCCTGAAGTCCAGAAGTTGTTAAGGGAGTACTGCATATACAGCCCCTTTGATGTCTCCAGTGGCACTGGGCGATCTCAACGTAGTTTTGGGATTCCTAAAAAATCACATTGGTTTAAACAACTCAAATCTGTGGATTTGATATATCTCACATGGAAAATGACCATGCTGTTGGTCCTGGCCTCGGCCAGGCGAGTGTCAGAATTGGCGGCTTTATCTCACAAAGCCATATCTGATTGTCCATTCGGACAGAGCAAAGCTGCGGACTCGTCCCCAGTTTCTCCTTAAGGTGGTGTCAGCGTTTCACCTGAACCAGCTTATTGTGGTACCTGCGGCTACTAGGGACTTGGAGGACTCCAAGTTGCTGGATGTTATCAGGGCCCTGAAAATATAGTTTCCAGGTTGGCTGGAGTCAGGAAATCTGACTTGCTGTTTATCCTGTATGCACCCAACAATGCTGGGTGCTTCTGCTTCTAAGCAGTCGATTGCTCGTGGGATTGGTAGCACAATTCAACTTGCACATTCTGTGGCAGGCCTGCCACAGTCTAAATCTGTTAAGGCCCATTCCACAAGGAAGGTGGGCTCATCTTGGGCGGCTGCCCGAGGGGTCTCGGCATTACAACTTTGCCGAGCAGCTAAGTGGTCGGGGGAGAACACGTTTGTAAAATTCTACAAATTTGATACCCTGGCAAAAGAGGACCTGGAGTTCTCTCATTCGGTGCTGCAGAGTCATCCGCACTCTCCCGCCCGTTTGGGAGCTTTGGTATAATCCCCATGGTCCTTTCAGGAACCCCAGCATCCACAAGGACGATAGAGAAAATAAGAATTTACTTACCGATAATTCTATTTCTCGGAGTCCGTAGTGGATGCTGGGCGCCCATCCCAAGTGCGGATTATCTGCAATACTTGTACATAGTTATTGCTAACTAAATCGGGTTATTGTTGTCGTGAGCCATCTTTTCAGAGGCTCCGCTGTTATCATACTGTTAACTGGGTTCAGATCACAGGTTGTACAGTGTGATTGGTGTGGCTGGTATGAGTCTTACCCGGGATTCAAAATTCCTCCCTTATTGTGTACGCTCGTCCGGGCACAGTACCTAACTGGAGTCTGGAGGAGGGTCATGGGGGGAGGAGCCAGTGCACACCACCTGATCGGAAAGCTTTACTTTTTGTGCCCTGTCTCCTGCGGAGCCGCTATTCCCCATGGTCCTTTCAGGAACCCCAGCATCCACTACGGACTCCGAGAAATAGAATTATCGGTAAGTAAATTCTTATTATTTAGAATGTATACTCTCTACTTTCTGTGGAGATTTTAATTTAGTTCTGAAACAAAATATTTTCTCTATCGTCCTAGTGGATGCTGGGGTTCCTGAAAGGACCATGGGGAATAGCGGCTCCGCAGGAGACAGGGCACAAAAAGTAAAGCTTTCCGATCAGGTGGTGTGCACTGGCTCCTCCCCCTATGACCCTCCTCCAAGCCTCAGTTAGATTTTTGTGCCCGGCCGAGAAGGGTGCAATCTAGGTGGCTCTCCTAAAGAGCTGCTTAGAAAAGTTTAGCTTAGGTTTTTTATTTTACAGTGAGTCCTGCTGGCAACAGGATCACTGCAACGAGGGACTTAGGGGAGAAGAAGTGAACTCACCTGCGTGCAGGATGGATTGGCTTCTTGGCTACTGGACATCAGCTCCAGAGGGACGATCACAGGTACAGCCTGGATGGTCACCGGAGCCTCGCCGCCGGCCCCCTTGCAGATGCTGAAACAAGAAGAGGTCCAGAATCGGCGGCAGAAGACTCCTCAGTCTTCTAAAGGTAGCGCACAGCACTGCAGCTGTGCGCCATTTTCCTCTCAGCACACTTCACACGGCAGTCACTGAGGGTGCAGGGCGCTGGGAGGGGAGCGCCCTGGGAGGCAAATGAAAACCTATTTGGCTAAAAAATACCTCACATATAGCCTCCGGGGGCTATATGGAGATATTTAACCCCTGCCAGAATCCACTAAAGAGCGGGAGACGAGCCCGCCGAAAAAGGGGCGGGGCCTATCTCCTCAGCACACAGCTGCCATTTTCCTTACACAGCTCCGCTGGTCAGGACGGCTCCCAGGTCTCTCCCCTGCACTGCACTACAGAAACAGGGTAAAACGAGAGGGGGGGCAAAATAGTGGCAAAAATTATATTATAAAAGCAGCTATACAGGGAGCACTTATTATAAGGCTATCCCTGTCATATATAGCGCTTTGGTGTGTGCTGGCAAACTCTCCCTCTGTCTCCCCAAAGGGCTAGTGGGGTCCTGTCTTCGTTAAGAGCATTCCCTGTGTGTCTGCTGTGTGTCGGTACGTGTGTGTCGACATGTATGAGGACGATATTGGTGTGGAGGCGGAGCAATTGCCAAATATGGGGATGTCACCTCCTAGGGGGTCGACACCAGAATGGATGCCTTTATTTTTGGAATTACGGGATAGTGTCAACACGCTAAAGCAGTCGTTTGACGACATGAGACGGCCGGACAATCAATTAGTGCCTGTCCAGGCGCCTCAAACACCGTCAGGGGCTGTAAAACGCCCTTTGCCTCAGTCGGTCGACACAGACCCAGACACAGGCACTGATTCCAGTGGCGACGGTGACGAATCAACCGTATTTTCCAGTAGGGCCACACGTTATATGATTTTGGCAATGAAGGAGGCGTTACATTTAGCTGATACTACAGGTACCACTAAACAGGGTATTATGTGGGGTGTGAAAAAACTACCTATAGTTTTTCCTGAATCAGAAGAACTAAATGAGGTGTGTGATGAAGCGTGGGTTGCCCCCGATAAAAAGATGCTAATTTCAAAGAAGTTATTGGCTTTATACCCTTTCCCGCCAGAGGTTAGGGCGCGCTGGGAAACACCTCCTAGGGTGGACAAGGCGCTCACACGCTTATCTAAACAAGTGGCGTTACCCTCTCCTGAGACGGCCGCACTTAAAGATCCAGCAGATAGGAGGATGGAAAATATCCAAAAAAGTATATACACACATACAGGTGTTATACTACGACCAGCTATAGCGACAGCCTGGATGTGCAGTGCTGGAGTAGCTTGGTCAGAGTCCCTGATTGAAAATATTGATACCCTGGATAGGGACAATGTTTTACTGTCTTTAGAGCAAATAAAGGATGCATTTCTTTATATGCGTGATGCACAGAGGGATATCTGCACACTGGCATCACGGGTAAGTGCTATGTCCATTTCGGCCAGAAGAAGTTTATGGACGCGACAGTGGTCAGGCGATGCGGACTCAAAACGGCATATGGAAGTTTTGCCGTATAAAGGGGAGGAGTTATTTGGAGTCGGTCTATCAGATTTGGTGGCCATGGCTACAGCCGGGAAATCCACCTTTTTACCTCAAGTTACTCCCCAACAGAAAAAGACACCGACTTTTCAACCGCAGCCCTTTCGTTCCTTTAAAAACAAGAGAGCAAAGGGATATTCATATCTGCCACGAGGCAGAGGAAGGGGGAAGAGACAGCAACAGGCAGCTCCTTCCCAGGAACAGAAGCCCTCCCCCGCTTCTACAAAAGCCTCAGCATGACGCTGGGGCTTCTCAAGCGGACTCGGGGGCGGTGGGCGGTCGTCTCAAGAATTTCAGCGCGCAGTGGGCTCACTCGCAGGTAGATCCCTGGATCCTGCAGATAATATCTCAGGGATACAGGTTGGAACTAGAGACAGATCCACCTCGCCGTTTCCTGAAGTCTGCTTTACCAACGTCCCCCTCCGAAAGGGAGACGGTCTTGGAAGCCATTCACAAGCTGTACTCTCAGCAGGTGATAGTCAAGGTACCTCTTCTACAACAAGGAAAGGGGTATTATTCCACTCTATTTGTGGTACCGAAGCCGGATGGCTCAGTAAGACCTATTCTAAATCTGAAGTCCTTGAACCTGTACATAAAGAAGTTCAAGTTCAAGATGGAGTCACTCAGAGCAGTGATAGCGAACCTGGAAGAAGGGGACTTTATGGTATCCTTGGACATCAAGGATGCGTACCTCCACGTTCCAATTTACCCCTCACACCAGGGGTACCTCAGGTTCGTCGTACAAAACTGTCACTATCAGTTTCAGACGCTGCCGTTCGGATTGTCCACGGCACCTCGGGTCTTTACAAAGGTAATGGCCGAGATGATGATTCTTCTTCGAAGAAAAGGCGTATTAATTATCCCATACTTGGACGATCTCCTGATAAGGGCAAGGTCCAGAGAACAGCTAGAGATGGGATTAGCACGGTCTCAAGAAGTGCTAAAACAGCACGGGTGGATTCTGAATATTCCAAAATCCCAGTTAATGCCAACAACTCGTCTGCTGTTCCTAGGGATGATTCTGGACACGGTTCAGAAAAAGGTTTTTCTCCCGGAGGAAAAAGCCAAGGAGTTATCCGAGCTTGTCAGGAACCTCCTAAAACCAGGAAAGGTGTCTGTACATCAATGCACAAGAGTCCTGGGAAAAATGGTGGCTTCTTACGAAGCAATTCCATTCGGCAGATTCCACGCAAGAATTTTCCAGAGGGATCTGTTGGACAAATGGTCAGGGTCGCATCTTCAGATGCACCAGCGGATAACCCTGTCTCCAAGGACAAGGGTATCTCTTCTGTGGTGGTTGCAGAGTGCTCATCTATTGGAGGGCCGCAGATTCGGCATACAGGATTGGATCCTGGTGACCACGGACGCCAGCCTGAGAGGCTGGGGAGCAGTCACACAAGGAAGAAACTTCCAGGGAGTGTGGACGAGCCTGGAAACGTCTCTTCACATAAACATTCTGGAACTAAGAGCAATCTACAATGCTCTAAGCCAGGCAGAACCTCTGCTTCAGGGAAAACCGGTGTTGATCCAGTCGGACAACATCACGGCAGTCGCCCATGTGAACAGACAGGGCGGCACAAGAAGCAGGAGTGCAATGGCAGAAGCTGCAAGGATTCTTCGCTGGGCAGAGAATCATGTGATAGCACTGTCAGCAGTGTTCATCCCGGGAGTGGACAACTGGGAAGCAGACTTCCTCAGCAGACACGACCTTCACCCGGGAGAGTGGGGACTTCATCCAGAAGTCTTCCACATGCTGGTAACCCGTTGGGAAAGACCAATGGTGGACATGATGGCGTCTCGCCTCAACAAAAAACTGGACAGGTATTGCGCCAGGTCAAGAGATCCGCAGGCAATAGCTGTGGACGCGCTGGTAACGCCTTGGGTGTACCAGTCGGTGTATGTGTTTCCTCCTCTGCCTCTCATACCAAAAGTATTGAGAATTATACGGCAAAGAGGCGTAAGAACGATACTAGTGGTTCCGGATTGGCCAAGAAGGACTTGGTACCCGGAACTTCAAGAGATGATCACGGAAGATCCGTGGCCTCTACCTCTAAGGAGGGACTTGCTTCAGCAGGGTCCCTGTCTGTTTCAAGACTTACCGCGGCTGCGTTTGACGGCATGGCGGTTGAACGCCGGATCCTAAAGGAAAAAGGCATGCCGGAAGAAGTCATTCCTACTTTGATTAAAGCAAGGAAGGAAGTAACCGTGCAACATTATCACCGCATTTGGCGAAAATATGTTGCGTGGTGCGAGGATCGGAGTGCTCCGACGGAGGAATTTCAACTGGGTCGATTCCTACATTTCCTGCAATCAGGATTGTCTATGGGTCTCAAATTGGGATCTATTAAGGTTCAAATTTCGGCCCTGTCGATTTTCTTCCAGAAAGAATTGGCTTCAGTCCCTGAAGTCCAGACTTTTGTTAAGGGAGTGCTGCATATACAGCCTCCTGTAGTGCCTCCAGTGGCACCGTGGGATCTCAATGTGGTTTTGGACTTTCTAAAATCTCATTGGTTTGAACCACTAAAAAATGTGGATTTGAAATATCTCACATGGAAAGTGACCATGCTACTAGCCCTGGCTTCGGCCAGGAGAGTGTCAGAACTGGCAGCTTTATCTTACAAAAGCCCATATCTGATTTTCCATTCGGACAGGGCGGAACTGCGGACTCGTCCGCATTTTCTCCCTAAGGTGGTGTCAGCATTTCATCTGAACCAGCCTATTGTAGTGCCTGCGGCTACAAGTGACTTGGAGGACTCCAAGTTACTGGACGTTGTCAGAGCATTGAAAATATATATTGCAAGGACAGCTGGAGTCAGAAAATCTGACTCGTTGTTTATATTGTATGCACCCAACAAGATGGGTGCTCCTGCGTCTAAGCAGACGATTGCTCGTTGGATCTGTAGCACAATCCAACTTGCACATTCTGTGGCAGGCCTGCCACAGCCTAAATCTGTAAAGGCCCACTCCACAAGGAAGGTGGGCTCATCTTGGGCGGCTGCCCGAGGGGTCTCGGCATTACAACTTTGCCGAGCAGCTACGTGGTCAGGGGAGAACACGTTTGTAAAATTTTACAAATTTGATACTCTGGCTAAGGAGGACCTGGAGTTCTCTCATTCGGTGCTGCAGAGTCATCCGCACTCTCCCGCCGTTTGGGAGCTTTGGTATAATCCCCATGGTTCTTTCAGGAACCCCAGCATCCACTAGGACGATAGAGAAAATAAGAATTTACTTACCGATAATTCTATTTCTCGGAGTCCGTAGTGGATGCTGGGCGCCCATCCCAAGTGCGGATTATCTGCAATAATTGTACATAGTTATTGTTAACTATTTCGGGTTATTGTTGTAGGGAGCCATCTTTCAGAGGCTCCTCTGTTATCATACTGTTAACTGGGTTCAGATCACAAGTTGTACAGTGTGATTGGTGTGGCTGGTATGAGTCTTACCCGGGATTCAAAATTCCTCCCTTATTGTGTATGCTCGTCCGGGCACAGTACCTAACTGAGGCTTGGAGGAGGGTCATAGGGGGAGGAGCCAGTGCACACCACCTGATCGGAAAGCTTTACTTTTTGTGCCCTGTCTCCTGCGGAGCCGCTATTCCCCATGGTCCTTTCAGGAACCCCAGCATCCACTACGGACTCCGAGAAATAGAATTATCGGTAAGTAAATTCTTATTTTTCAATGCACCTCACAGGCCTAAAGCTTTCGCAGTGCAATGTAGTCAGAATAACATGGGTGATAAATTGTGAAGCCATAGATCTCTCGGCCAAAGCTGGTGTAATGCGCATTAATAAGTTGCAGCAAAGAAAAAAAGATGACTTTGAGGCACTAACAAAGAGTCCTCTCTTTTTGTTTGCTACAACTTGCTAATCTGACTCTGGGGAGAACCACCAACCAGAAAAGATCAGCCCTACTCTATGGGAAAATCTGTTAATGTTTGGTTAGTACAATCATAATTTAATGATGGACTTAGGGCTTTATTCAGAGATGGGAGGAGTTTGCTGCAGACACAGTCAGATCTGCGTTCATCTCCTCACATGCTGGGGGCTGCCCAGCAAAGGGCAAGTCCGCCCATAATGTGTGAGGCCGCCTCCGGATGCTTGCGGACGCAGCAAAACGAAGGTAGTCTCCTGGGACTGCGCGGTCAGGCGGCCCCACGCCATTTAAAAAAAAAAAATGGCTTTGTGTGACAGCACGCAACGGTCCCGGCCCCCCAAATGCTGCATCGCCGACCCGCGAACGTCCGCCGATGTTGTTCGCATTGCGGTCGCATTCATCGGGGATGCGACTGCAATATGTGTGCCCGCGCAGCAAACTGCGTTGCTGGCCGCATCTGTCAGTCTGAATAACCCCCTTAATTTCTGTGCACAATCTCGACCATTGCTCCTGTAATGCAAGTTACTGGATGGAATTCCACATGTAAAACAATAACTAGCCAGCTAATTTGGGGCCTTGCATAGCTTGCAACAGAGCCACCGAGTGCTGCTTTTCCTGCAAGAATTGCAATTCTTGGCAAACTTTCTGGTGGATGGTAATCTTTGTATTTGGATAAATACCGCACCGGTGTATAGAATATGGTAAAATAGATCAAATCAGCCAAAATGAATAGTTATAGAAAACGCTCAGTTTTCAGTTATGATTTGGCGGTGCACCCAAAGTCAATGGGGCCGCTAACAAAAACAGTGAAGAGAAAAAAGAGACTCTTTTTTTTTTTGTGGGCGCACTCTTTACTTTTAAATGATAATGTAGATATTACATGAATCAAATACGGAAAAAATCTAAGTATAAAATATAACTTTTATTAGCATCATGGAATAAAAGGATGTATAGTCGTCAAGTAAGGTAACAATCCAATATATACTGAAATTAGGATAACAAAAATTATGTTGATCCTCAGTAACATAAACGAATAATATAAAGTAAATAAATGTTCAATTAGTAACAAGTCAATGCTGGAATTAGCATAATCGGTCCCGATTGCATAAATCTAGTAAGAATGCCATGAAAATAATAAATTAAATACTATTTTTTCACTTGTTAATTTATTATGTGAAAAAATAGAATAGAATTACACTGCCGGGGTTACCGACCTAACCCCGGCAGTGTAATTCTATTCTATTTTTTCACATACTATTTTTTCACTTGTTAATTTAACCACGGCTGTGCAGTTTATTTCATCCAATTTAATTGATTGATATAATTTAATCCTTTGATGTAATTCATTGTTTCTCCATCCACTAGGGGCCACTGGAACGTAGTTACAATGGGGAATAGTAGGCAGTAATTGGGAGCTGGCACTTTAAAAAATTCTAACCCTGTGGCTAGCTCCTCCCCTACTATCTCCCCTCCAACCCAGTCTTAGTTTAGTGCCCAAGGGAGCTAGTTCACTTGGGTTTAGCTGAAGAAATTTTTTCTTTTATTTTTCTTCACACACACACGCACAGACTGGCAGCTCTGCCACTGCCAGTCTGCACCGCGGGAGCTGCCGGCGGGGTCCCATCGCAGCTGCGTGCGGCTCGGGATGGGCCCCGGCTGAGGGAGACACTGAGCTCTCCTGAGTTGGCGGACACCACTCCATCCAGCAGAAGATTCCGGCAGCACGGCAGCGGTGAGTATCTGACGGCCGGACACCGCTGCGTGTGTCGGGGCCACCCTCCACCACTGAAAGGTGTGTATATCCCCCCCACCCAGAGTGTTGGGATGAAGGGGTGACGGGGGTTCTGAAGAATTAATTTTATTATTGGTGACTACAGGGGGACAGTGACAGAACACCCCTACAGCACCCTAACAACCCCCCCAATCCCCCCAATCCCCCCCCCCCCCCCCTCCTCGGATTATTATTAATCATTTTTATTTATTAAAAAAAAAAAAAAATAACAGCGCTGTGTCCCGCCCGCCGCCCGCTCTCCTCACTGCTCGGATCCCCGCCAGCGCGGCTCACAGAGCCGCTACAGGGATCCGACATAAGGACACACTGCAGTTTTAAATTTGGCACCGTCAAGGAGGGGGGCGGGGCTTAATCCCGCTCTGCGCGCCCGGAAGTAGCGCGCGCGCTGGGGACCCGTTCTTTTCCTGTCAGCAGCAGCGCGGGACGGAGGCCACGCGACCACACAAGAGCAGTTACAGTGGGGAAGGGGGGCACTACAGGTACAATATTTGTTTATTGCAGCCTGTCACTGCACACAGTATCGTGCAGGACAGATCGGCTGCTGTGGCTGAATTCTTTTCCCTGCTTCCCTCCCCTCCCTCCCATTCTCCCTATAGCTGTTTTCCTGTGGGGGAAGGGTA